>NW_007578146.1:269773-344422 GCF_000690725.1 Stegastes partitus | reverse complement strand
GTTTTGTTAAATCAAGCACTGATTGAGCGCTCGGCATAAAAGGCTGGAGATATACATAGGAGCCGATTCATCTCAGGCCTCGTAAGCGAGAAGGAGGACATTAGGATCGGTTCTCAATTGTGTTGGTAGCAAATGCGAAGATAAAATAAAAACTTAGATCTTGTGAGGACATTTATCATAATGTTTGTTGCCATTAGTTACTGTGATTTATTGTGAGGCTGTAAACTTTATTGGAAGTGTATTTTTATTAAGCTATTCTCCTGTCCGGTCTCCCAGAGGCCGTCGTCTTTATTGACAAGCAATACGGGAGTGATATGTCTCAGCCTTCAATATAATGGGCGGCCTGGGGCTTACGGTGTGCTCTGCCACCTCAGACACACATCATAATATTTCTGGTGTTGTAAAATTGAGTGCAGGTCCCAGATGTGTTGTATCAACATCTCTGTCTTTCCATCCATCTTACTTTCATTCACCATTAGATAGAGGTGCTACTGACGCAACACCATAACAGAACACGGAGGGCTCGGCTTCGTCTGGCCTTGTGCGCGCAGCCTGACGCGGCGAGGGCTTTCATTTTCCAAATGGCCCTAACAGCAGTGGTTATGGTATACACGCTGACACGCCTTTGAGAAGAGACGAGATAAATTTGTGTTGTGTGTGTGTTCCCCGTACGCTTTAATCAAAGCCTTGCTGGATATCAATAGAGCTACTTCTATACGTTTCATCTTTTTCTATACATTTGTCGTGACCCACTAACGATGCCGTTCCTCTGGAGGTTAGGGGCATTGTGAGGTAACGCTGTGAGGCGATCGTTCGTCAATGACTGGTACCCGATGAGAAATAAAGTGACATAAGGTGAGAAGTTCAACGGAAAGATCGCTCCTCCGCAAAATCCAATAAAGCAGAGAAACAAACGTGACAACAAACCAATCCGGCTTAGCCGATGCCTACAGATGAACAAGCACCAAACTTAAAGAAAACATGGTGTTGACGTGTTTGACTTTCGTACCAAACAAGATAAGCCAAAGTGAGACGTGTTGTTTTTATGTTAACAATGTAAATTTGTTGTCTGCAAAACAAATCAGTGAAGTATCCCATAAATCCCGGACTATAAGCCGCTACTTTTTTTTTTTAACACTGCGGCTTAAACAATGACGCGGCTAATTTATGGATTTTTACGAGTTTTACGAATTTGCCTCGAGACAAACGTGACATTGAGAGCGAAAGAGAGACTGAGGACGTGTGTGACCAAGTAATTCTGAGGCTGTTCAACTCCGACACTGAAGAAAACGACTTTAGTGGTTTTAGTGTTCAAGAGGAAGATGAAGATAGCGGTCAATGACTTTTCCTGGTAGGCCACGCTATTTTTGTTTTCTTAACCAGCCGTGTTACAGGAACTGTTTGGGGAAAAAAGCATTTATTTGTGTATGATAGCGGTACATATTTAATTAAGAGTTTTTAAAAAATCTTTCTGTGTAAATATCTTACACAACGTTACAACGTGGACACCTGCAGCTTCTAGACAAGCGCGGCCTGTATATGTACAATTTTTTTTTCTTTTTAAAGCTAGTGGGCGTGGCTTATATTCCGGTGCACTAATTAGTCCGGTACATTTGCAGTGGTTTTAAACAGCAGAAGGGACACATTCAGGTTTGATATATGCACAACATCATCCAAATCACTTAATAAAGCAAATTAATTAGCAAGTGAAATATATAATAACAGGTATATTCAACATACACTACCTATTTGCCAACAGTAGCACATGCAACATAAAAAAAACTATAATATGTCCCAAGGCATGATCAAACACATGCAGCTAACCTTCCCTTAACCCTTTATAGGGCATCCTTGAAACGCTTGGAAAATGAAATGTTTATTGGGTGCTATTGAAGGATAATTCAAGATGTTTTTACTTTTGTGACTTAAAAAAAAAATAATAGTTACCATATGTGGTAACTTGCATGCCTATGGTATAAAAAAAACCAAACATTTATTTAGAAACATTTTAGTCTGAGGTAATGATACACAACCAGTAATCAAGTATTTCTAAAGTGCTCGGCAAGTTCATGTAGTTCCATCTTTCTTGGGGTAGTTTGGTTTTTGGCACTAATCTCAAAACATAAATCAAAGTGGAAGTCAATGCAAAACAGTAACAATGCATTTATAAAATACCTGGACCTTTTATTTAGTGACATTTTTCAAAAGGTAGTGATATTGGCACTATTATAAAAATCAAATCAAAGTGCACGCGGTTCTTCAAGCTCAAGGAGCAGCACAGGGCGGCCATGTTGAATGTCCAAGGAAGTTACCAAATATGGTCACTTGCCCCATAAAGGGTTAAAAACCTAATGTTTATTAGTCATAGCGAATAATTAGCAACAGTAATTCAGTTGATGAGCAGTTGCCTATTGTCAGAAAACTCAAGCAGTCTCTTGAAACTAAATAAAAATAACTTTTGCCATAATAGTTTGATTGTAATTTCAAAGTTATTGCTGGAGACGTCCTGGCAATTGCAAATTCTAGACAGACAAACTCAGTCTTTCATACATGCTGAAAGATATTTAAAGAGTAAAATAAGCAGTAAATGCCAAGCTAGATTATTTCTATCTTAAAACAGCAGCAGACCAACGAGCAGCTTTAAAAAAGAAAAACATGGATTCAGACTTCTGAGGTTTCGAGCCGATCCCATCAACTTGAAGGGTGGAGCTTTCTGTGTCATTATTCCTCCTCAGAATTGGTTGCGTATTTCGAACATTTATGGCTGAATTACTCCGATTTTACAACTTGCCATTGTGCGGCGCCGAGTAGTTTCACAGTGTCTGAGCAGAGTCGTAGGTGAGTTATGCTCGAGCTGCCGTGAGAAGGGGAGCGACGGGTGGAAAGACTTCACAGAGCTGCACAATCTAGAGGGCGCAACTTTGTAGTTACAAAGTCACTTAAGGGCAAAAAAAAAAGATTATTTTAATCGAAAAAAACTTTTAAATACGTAACTTTGAAACAAAGAAATGAATCTTTATGGTTCAACGACCCGGAGAGGGACTTCAAGTTTAGGTATTCTACTCAGAACGAAGGAGGGAAATTGACCCAAACAAAATGATACCTCTCGTTTATTAAGTAGATCCTACAGATTTGTTTGTAGTGCAGCCTGTGGACCTAATTTGAAGGCCGAGCCAGACATCAGATTATGTGAGCGACACTGAAGACAACATGAAAAGGCAAAAAATAGAGCGCACATAGTAATAGCTACTGCTAAAAAAATAATAAAAAAGACATTATAGAATACATATAATTTCGTTGAACACAAAGAAAATGTACAATAAATTGGTTATTATCTCAAATGAGGCTGTTCCCTTCACAATCACAGTCCGTATTGTGTAGTAAATACACACATTAATGTCCATTCATCGCCGGCTATGACGAACACCAGATAGAGACATTGAACGCCGGGTCGATGGCGCTGATAAATGGCTCGTCTTGCTCCTGTGAAAGGTCAGAGCTCTAATTATTTACAACACCGGATCTTTGTCATGGCTCGGTGACACTGACCTTGCGCGGGTCCCACGTCCCTCCGTCTGTCTATAACGGCGGTGCACGCGCTTTCATTCCGTCCATACGCTCGACAACACACGTAGAAGCATGTCCGTCTGTGCTCCCACACACACACACACACACACACACACAGAACACGCTAAAAACACACTCAAGCCACCAGAGTGACCTTGGTCTAGATTAACAATGGTCCTCGAGGAGCAGACCTCATTTATAAATCCCCCTGAGATCCACGGTGTATTTTTGTTTTTGTTCATGAGCCTAGCATACTAGACCAAAGTTTGATGATAAAATATTTGAAAAGACACACAAATTAAATGAATGTGCTCAAGATTTTAGCAGAACTACTACTGGTATTGCTCATCGGTACTTTATAAGTTCTTTCTGCTATTTAGTTGTTGTTGTAGGAATTTTTTTTTTGTGTGTATGAAAGCCAGAGTTGCCTCCACGTGTCACATACAGGCTCAGAGATTTCTCTTTTGGATTAAGAATAGCAGAAATGCCTCACAGATGAACGTCTTATTACAAATTAGAAATAGAGGTTGTAGCTGCAGTGAGCAAGGTACGGTTTATGTAGCGATAATAAATAGGAAATCAATGTTCTTAATTTTAAAACCTACCAAGAATAACCCTCATAACGTCGGAGCTCATCGATACTGAGGTCTTTCATAATTCAGCCCCAGAACCTGCTGAGTACCCAGTTTTAGTACCCATGTCGATTAATTAGCACACAAAATTCAAACATTGCTGCACTTAGAGGCGCAAAAAAGTGGTCGAAATGGCAGCTTGGCAGCTCCTCCGTTTCAATCCGTTGCGAGCTCTTCCTCCAATGCCGCCGGAGGATAATTGAATATTAATAGTTGTTGAGTTGCATGTCAGCTTAGCGGGATAAACGCTCACATTTTAAGTGACTCTGGAGGCTTTAAAAACAGATCATATGTTTCCGACTATATTATCTGCAAAGGAAGCGTATCCGTTAATGCCGAACTAATGAGTATATGGTAGCTGCACAGCCACGGAGAACTATTGTCTTTAATTTAGTTTCTCTCAAAGAGTAATTTCATATTTGCTTAATTTGAAAAAAACACTGCCTGGTGAATGTTTTAGGTCTGCTTTCCCTGTGGTGTATTGTTGTGCTCACGGAGCTCCATTAGAAAAAAAATGTACTTGCTAAAAGGCCCTGTGTGTGAGACGGCTTTTGACATTACATGTTCTGTGTCAATAGTAGCAAGTGTCTGCAACCTGACACGTTATGTTCCTCTGCATTAACATTTCATAGAAGTCATGTAGTGCTTGTAGGTGATTTTAATAAAGTGACATCAAAGAACGGGCTTTCTGCAAACACGGAAATGACACATCAATCCTTGCAGGACGTCAACGCGGCTCCAAAAGCACTTCAAAACAATTTTCGCTGAAGCTAAGCGCCACAGACGCTTGCCTTTCAATAACCTCACACGCACTTCCCCCGATTAAGTCTTATTCAGGAACCATAATGCCGGTAATGCGGTGCCTCGGCTGGATTACTTCGGCTAGTTTACCAATGCAAGGTATCAATCACGCGCGCTTTCCCCATTTTATCTACTACTACCGACTACTGCTGATGATTCACGATGATGAAAATTTGGGGATTTGTCTAATGATACTGCTGAGACAAGCAATCTCCGCTGACTGATGCCGCACCCCGTCATTATGTACAAGGCCACCACAGTTCACATCGGCTGAATCTTTAATGCGAAAACCCTAGGTGTTGTTTTGATTTGGGACAAAACATGTCCTTGATGAGTTATGCCCTGCAGAGGCACTCTTTGGATTTATGGGTCGCGTCCAGCTGCCTGCAACACTGAAAAATGGTAAATCAGCATATAAATGACTGCATTATTGAGAGTGCTAAGAAAAACATCAACCCACAAGTCCATTATATTAATTGGAATCGCCCTCGCCACGGCAGGCAATGGCTCTAGTCACACTAGGGTCGAGTGGTGATAAATGAAAGGCCGGAGTATGAATATAGCCTTGGCCAATGATATAACAGAACATACGAACAACTGCTCCCTTTTGTTTATACTGACCTTGTAATTAATCAGGGGGAGGCAGGGATGCTGGAAAATGCATAGAGGTTGGGGGGGGAGGTGGATGGTGGGGTGAGAAGGGTGAAGCAGAGAGAGGAGGACTGAAGCCCCCTAAGAAAAAAAAAGTCCACGGGGAAATCCTGAGCAAACACCAACTCCTAGTGCGCGGTACTTCCAGAATGGTGTTGATAAAGAGATGATATATCCGAGGGATCAGCTGTTTATGGCTTTAAACCGGGGATTCTGCGTGACAAGAGAATTTAGCATCTGTTTGTTTGTTCTCACAGAGACGGTAACGGTTGTTTCTCAACCTTGTGTCATTTTCTGAGGCATGTTGAAGCTTTACAAAATTTAAAAAAATAAAATATGTACCACCTGATTTTTCTGTCACATGTCATGATTTGAAAGAGCTTGTAAAATAGGTATTAGGTGCAGTTGCCATTTGAAAAGGGAGCATGTTTTTAGCAAACTGACAACAATAAAAAAAAAAAGATAATCAAGTCTGAGATGAGCGATATGGCCAAAATAATTTTTTTAATCTTATAGGTGACTCACAATTTCACTTAATCTCGCTTAAGATCTCTCTAAAGTAAAGTTTTCCTTCTTAAAACTGCAAACCTAACTAGTACTATGTGTGCAAAACCAATAAAATAAAAGTACTACTAGGAGGAATATTTCCATGTTGCACTGAAACATTCAAGAAGAATGCGACAGTGGTTCATACTGATTGTTTTCAGGACCACAGTAAACTTTTTCCACTGTTTAAAGCTCTCCCATACAATATGCTTTCAAGAAGTTTTAGTTTTTTTTCCCACTTGCTGTGACTCCAGACGATTCCCATTAAGTCCACAGAGGAAACACATATTTCACATATTCTGCGATTTAGGCATTTTTCACAATAACTCAAATTTGTACATCAAGCGGCCCGACTGCGGCCGTAAGTCGATAAACTGATTAGTGAACCAACGGAAAATTATTTGCCTATTCTTTCGATAATCACTTAATCCTTTAAATCCATTCTCAAGCTTCTCAAAAGTCAGAATTCTGTGCAGTTTGTTGTCTGACAAACTGAACGCGCTATGAAGGGCATTCTGTACAGCTGTTTGTTTGTTTGTTTGTTGACTTTTATAGAACAAACTTTAAATCAATCAATCAAAAAAAAATCTGCATTAGTAAAAATGAATGGAATGATCAATTGCAATCCTGGTCACACGTGATTTAGGAGTCCGATATTAAATAACATAAAGTGTCTTCTCTCACTGTGCAGTTTTAGGGTAGCTAGAATGCATTTTGACACCTCGGGTCCTCTGACCTTTCGGATAGAAAATGCCATTAGTGCATTTTTTCCTGTTTCATACTGGTGTGAAATCTTGTCATAATTACCGAATAATTTCTTAAGTTCTGGCCAAAAGGAGTTTTGTGGGGTCACAGTGACCTTTTCACCACAAACTCTAATTCGTTCATCTTTGAGTTTGTGCCAGATGTGACGTAATTCCCTCCAAGCTGTCCTGATGTAACGCATTCACAAGACTGAGACAGATGTCAGGTCAACTTGACCTTTGGTGACCAAAACCAAACCACTTCATCCTTGATTCCAAGCCAACATTTGTGCCAAATTCAAAGAAATTCAGACAGACAAGTGGAAGCATAATGAATGATAACACAGAAGCCTGAGGACAAGAAAACCTGCTTGGAATAAACCCAAACAGTAAATGCAGTCTGCCAGAAATGACTAATGTCGAATGAAGCCCAGCTTAGCAGTAAGCAGGATGCACTACCAATTAATAAGGACACGGGGTCATTGTGTGTTGCATTTGTCAGAACACAACTGACAGTTCGCATCAACAAATACTCTCCTGTGTGATTAGGAGGATCACATAATTACAGATGGTAATAACTTCACTTATATCCATTTGGGGGTTAAACATACACAAATTTAAGACAGCTGGACCCTCCGTGACCTGACTTGAATTTGGACCTAGCCCACGTCAGATCCTCGGGATGATGATGTCATTACATTTACAGCAAGTCACTGTCAACAACACTCATTAGAATACGTCTGCCTACAGTTACTCGACACTGTTTTCTGCTCAGTCAGATGATTTCCTGCCTTGTACTGATTTTTATACGGGTTCCAACAACCTGACATCATTCAAACATTTGCCTCTTTGTATTTTTAAAGGAGTAGTTCTTTGAGGGCACTGCATTCATTTTCATCAGTTTGTACTTGTCAGATCTCTGCACCTGCTACTAAAATACATAAAAGCAGCGTCTTTTGTTCTGTGGTTTTATGCTCTTCAGTTTGCCCACTATCTCAGCGAAGGGAAAGCTTTTTCTTCAAGATGCCTTCAGGAGAGCTGGATCATAATATAAGACTCCCCAATTAAAATTATTTATGTAGCTCCGACTCAGAAGCATACAGGATTTACATATAACTCGGTATACTTTGCGCCTAAATATTTAAGCGGCTAAAAATAAACTCATGATGTATGCAACGCAAACCTTAAGGGTTGTTTATTGCGAAGCTCCCGTCTCCAAATCCATTAGCTAACAAGGTTAAAAATTAAAACAGGGCTGCTGATCATTTGCATAATAAATTATTTCATATGCGTTTGTAGCGATGAAACAATAACGGGATAGTATGAGCTCAGCCTTGGAAAAAAAAAAACAAGAAAATACAAACTTTTTATTAGTTTTTAATGCTTTATAGCCGCTCTTAAGCAGACGTTATTCAGGAGGACACCGAACAGAGAGAGAAACAGGTTTATTTAGCAAACACAAGAGATTTATTTCAGCACCACAAAAAAAAAAAAAAAACTGAAATATGGCACAGGTTTATAGCAGAGTCATAATTCAGCCATGTGGAAATATATTCATGCACAATCTGATGCATTACAGGAATTTATAATGAGCGGAGCAACACTGGCCACTGATAAATACGTAGCTCTGCGGGTGCTACGCTGTGCATCTCAACACGGAGACGTGATAAACGGTAATGCTCACAAAGCTGACTTACTGTGTTTGGCAGTTAAGCAAAATGTCACCCGCTGATTAACGTCAGCGCATTTAATGAAGAAGTTCCTCGCATCTGTGGGACATTTCCTCACAGAGCAAACTGTTACCGCTTTCCTCTGTTCACTCTCCATTCGCGGTACGTTTCTCTGTGCCGTGCACGATTCACAAGCCTCTCCGAGGGCACTAATAAATTAATAGCGTGTTAAGTTACAAAATGTTTGATTCTAATGTTTACGCACTCAATAATACATGACGTGAATTGACCTTTTTGTTTTAGCTCACTTGACTGTACAACACAAGTAATAACAATGTCCTGTATGCTTGTAAAATTCCCCCAAAATAACTAAGAAAGCATTTGTAAAAGAATATATATATATATATATAAACGACTCAATTAAGGGTTTTTCTGCAAAAGAGGAATTTTTGGCATCCAAGAGATTTCAGTGAAGTGACAAAGAAAAGCCACCAAAAGGATGGAACTGGGAATAAAAATAAAATGTTTTTAACCAGTTTTATTTGTTTGTATGTTGTTTACTCAATCATAACAGACATTTTTGTTCATTAGATGGTGAGAACGAAGGACGCTGACTGATTTGTCTTTACCGTACGCTAACCGATCATATTTACTAGCTTGCATCGTCACTCTGAGCCCAGAAGAATGTTTATGCACTACACAACGTCGTGAATCTTTGAATTTGCACACTTAAGCCACGAAGCGAACACAATAACCCGTACTTTATAAAGTGCAGCACATTTTAAAGGTCATTTCAAAGGATTTTATAATTTGACAGTAAAAGAAGCAGACACTGTTTATTTTGTCGACAGAAAATCCTTTTTTTTTATATATAACAAACTACAATAATAATAAAACTCTCTTGTCCTGAGGGTCAAAAGTTTTCTAATATAGTGAACTGTTTGCAATAAAAACTTTATATATTGACAAACTGTCAAGGTTCCAACTGCAATCAGGCAATTTACAATTCACCGGCTCAGTGAGTTGAAGTCGACATCTCAAAGAGTACGGTTCACGGTTAGAATTAAGCTTAACAGCGTGGCTCGGTTTGTTTCACTTACTGACGTATATTCGTACAGTTTAATAAGTGCACGCTTTTATATTGTATCGGCAGACCCTTGATGAGTTTCAAAACCTCGGGGCAAGAGATCCAGGTTTACACAGCGGCTGCATGAGAGCGTGTGTCTATATACATGCACCTATGCGAGCCTCAGTGTGTTGTTCACTCCAGCCAGCCAGAGTAATGGAGCAGCCCCATCTGGACCTAGCACACGGGCCAGACTGTTCGACCTGTCAGGGGATGAATGTGCTCCTGAGACGGAGTTTGTGTGTTTGAACTGGAGACAGAGGCTCTGAGTGGTCAGCCAGGAGGAGAGGCTGAAAACCTGCACCTGTTACTGCGTCCAAGATAGTCCGGAGAGAGAGATTGGAGGAAAAGAGGAGTGATTCTGCAGAGAGCAGAGAGGTGGCGGGACAGATAAATAGAGAAAAAGGTGGCGATAGTAACAGCGAAATGACAAGATGGAGAGAGAAGGAGGGGGGGATGTGTTAGCAGAGATAGGTTTGTTTGCCCCTCTGTGTACTTGCCTCCATCTCTCTGTTGTGTGCTTTGTGGATCACAACAACATGATCAAGGCCTAACTTTATTATGGTGGCAGCTTTTGGCTTCAGTTGAAAAGACTGATCAATTTGGCTTCTCCCTTCGACGTAGCCCTGCCATGCTGCCCATGACTCCGCAAAACATTCAGCTGCTTGGCAGCACAGAAGGGGCTGGCGGGCCCCAAAAGAAACGAATTGTAGCTTTGCAAAATGAGGACTGTAGCCCAATGAATGAGCTCGTTTTCTGCCCTCTCCCACCACCTCATCTGCACTGGCACAAAGCGGTGCTGTGATGTATACTCCAGCACAGCAAAAATGATCACCAATCACCCTCTGTAATATTCATAAATTCATTGAATAGAGCATATAAAACAGGAGGAGGACTAAATAATCATGACTGTTCTCCAATTATGATTTAAATGTAAATGTCTTTTTCGCAGCATAAGTTATCTCTGCATTTTTGGGAGTGTGGACTTACTTGAGGATGCAGAGCTGCAGAGCTCATAAAACTTGGATGGATGGAGAATATCCAGCTCATTTCTCATATCAGGAGAACAGCAGCTGACAAAAATAGCCAGGTGGCACCACTGGTTTAATAGATTTTACAGCCATTAAAAGAAAGCCTCTTGTTAAATGTTGCCTGTGCATTAGAGTGATTCACTTTGCCCTTCCAAAGCCAAACATACACACTTTAACACCTGCAACAAAACCCCGGCTGAACTCGGCGTCACAAAGCTCACCAGGATCAAAGATTTGCACCCCGTCTCCTAAAAGGTAATAAAACTCCTCGCAAACACCAACGGCTGCACGCGCCCGGGCACACACAAACTTAAATTTATACATGCACACACTTCTTTTTTTTTTTTTTTTTTTGGCTCCTGTCCTCATATCAAACACCCCCCTCGGGCAGACTGACAAAATGGAACTGCTCGGGTGGAATGATTTACCTGTTGAACATGATGATACGGTTTTGAGAGCTACCATTTTTCACTGGGGGCTGACACCATCGCCCAAAGAGTCATAAAGAGACAGGGCACCATCCAGATAGCAAGCATAGCTCATTTCAATGACTCCATCCAGCTGTACTTCACAATGTTTTTTTCTAACGTTGTTGGGATAAAAATGTGTCGTAAATACCCGTGTAACGCCGGCTGAACGCTGCCACATCAGACAAGCATACATAATGGTAACACTCGTACTATATTCTGCATTTAATGACGCTTTTCTCTATAAGTGTCCATAACTTTTTCTGATTGCACGGCCCTCGAAGGCTATCACTTTTATCAACATTATCACAGCTGTTGGATCAGTTTCACCAAATTACAAATATGAAATTATTTCCTCGTTCTCATTCAGACATGACTCATTAATTTATCTCCATTTTGCAGGAAACAATTATTAGTCAAATATGCTGCTGCCACCACCTGGACCTGCATGTAGGCAGACAAAACACAGGAACAAATTTGCATTTCTGAAGCCGCTACTTTGCTAAAAAGACCGTCCTAGTTTGCAGTTTGAGAAAATTTCTAGCAAATTATTTTCAAATTTGTACACCCTAAGCACATTTCAACGTGTAAAATCTGAGTGTTTTCAGAACAGCTGCGAAAACAAGTTTAAGTTTTATTTGTTTCTACTGAGGTAATTTGTGCCGTAAAAATGAAGGCGCTCAAATATTTACATAGGGTTGATGTTTAATCAAACAGAAAACAGAAGTAATGGAAAAACTCGTGCTCCAATTAAATTTCAAAACTACCCACATAAGGAATCATAGGCAGCCCCGAGCGCTTTGAGCTCATTATGCCTAAATTCTGTTTTCTTTGCAAGCGAGTATGTAGATGAGTACCCACATGGATACACATTTCAAAAGTTTTGCAGCTTTTATTGAGATCTAACAACTGATACAGAACCATAACTTGCAAATATTAGTGATGGCCACTCGCCTGAGTTTACATCAAAACACTTAAGGAGCTCGAAGTTTCTCTGTAAAGTTTCTATTTCCTGCAGCTTGAATTCGGCACCAGGCTGATTCCAAACCACAGTCTCGGTCACTGAACTGTATTCAACTTTCCTCCATCTCATGGTGCCACAACCTCTCCACTTAACCCTCCTGTTGTGATTCGGTTTATGACCACCGGGTAACCTAAACTATCTCTCCTTCGACCCTGCAGTAACAGCATCAGTAGGTGGTGGAGTCTTTTTCCCAGCTCCAGTCCCAGCCTACGAAAAGACAGGAAGACACAGAGAAAGAGAGAGAGAGAGAGAGAGAGAGAGAGTAGACGAGATCTGGGCACACTGTTGGTGTCACAGAGTTGAGCTTTAGGAAAGGGCCAGTTGGATCTGCCGAGATGACTTGGCAGTGTCCGATTTGTTACATGATTTGGCCGCTATTTCTGCAACAGAGCCTCATTTAAATTCATGTGTGTGTGTTATTTTTTATTTTTTTTTAAATCCTCTTCCCCGCCTGGAGTCAAGTTTCGAGGCTGGTTTCTGGTCGTCTCATGGATGCTTGAGACGAGCTGCCCTTTCTGGATGCCTGGATACTGTGGACAAATGCGAGCAGCTGAAGACGTATAGCACGACGCAAAGGAGCAGCCCGCGGTCGTGCATCCTCTTTAGAAACGTTTGCATTTAAATTCGCTTTGGAAAGTTCTGATACTTCTGTGCCACACAGCTAGAAATGATAATGTTGTTTACCAGATGATCTTATGTAGCTGCTCACATCAGTGCATAAATAGAGCAGCACAGTTGTGCAGTAATTAACACTGTAACCTCACAACAAGAAGGTCTGAACTTGGTGATCGGCTGCGTGGAGTTTGCATGTCTGCATGCTCTGGCTTCCGCCCACCATCTGAAGACATGCATGGTGGGTTAATTAGTGATCTTAAATTGGTCTTCTGTGCATGCAATGAACCGGCGACCTGTCCGGGTTTGTGCTCCACCTCTCAAGCTCCACACAACCCTCCACAGTATGAAGCATATATACGTTTGTTATAAAGCAGCCAATCCCAAGTGAAACGTTAATAATAGGTGGTGACTGAACAAGTTAACCTTCTAACTGTTGCAGTCGGCGCTCTCATAATGTGTCAAGACAGAAAGCAGCGGTGCAGTCAACAGAGAGACACAGGCAGGTACAAACAGAAACAACAATACAGAACTGCAGTGCAAGTTGAAATATTTTAGGAATCCAGCCTACCCTGTGGTTTTATTAATATATATAAAAAAAACAATCAGATAGAAGAGGGAAGCATGAGAAAATCCTCACCCACAATTCTGGCACATACATTTCAAGCTAGCTCGCATCTGTGCAGTCAGAAGCAGCTTCAAAATGTCATGGAGCACGGGTGAGCCACAAGTTTGTTCTGTTGTTTCTTTTTTATTTAATAATGGTCATGTTAGCAAAGCCTAAAGAGCCTTTTACTTACAATTATTAACACACTACGCCCCCTAAACTGTCAGTCACAAACACTGCCTGTAACCAGCCCTTGACGACCAGAGCATGTGATTATTATTTCTAAATTATTCCAAGCATCTTTTTCTTCATTGAGTTTTGCAAATAAAGTCTACCCACATTCACACGTGTATGTGTGATAGCAGGATTTTAAGGCCGACCGATGCTTGACTGTCGCTCCAGCTCAGCAGCTTGTTGAAATTGCAGGACAGGCAAGTTCAAATAAAAGCACAGTTTCCGGTCAGTGAAGCCACTGAAAAATGAGAAAATGTGGTTGTATCTTTATAATATTAAAATAGCCAATCATGAACGGACACAACACTAAAATGTCCTGCTTACTGATGCTTTATTTCGAGCTTTAACAGTGTTTGTGGAGCTAAACAGTAGCAGCTCAGCACACCCTGCTGGTCGTACGTCTTCAGTCAAATGACTTCACTATTGAGTCGTTCGTTGCTGCATTATTGATGGTTTGTTCCCCCGAAACTGCACAGCATTTTTTAATTTATTTATTTTTGCATCAGCTGCCCCTGCTCTCTGTTTCTCTACTTTAAATTTGCAGCAGCTCACTCGCGGCTACACCGGCACACCGCTCAAGTGGCGGCAGCTTGTGAGAGCACACTTGCATGCATGTACGTGTGAGCTTTGAGCACCGCAACACCGGTGACGACAAACGACCACGCCGACACTCTCTCGCGCGCGCACACAGCAGCACACAATTTTCAACCTCCAGCGCCCTTCATCTGGGCTCTGACACCTGTTCCCATGGCAACACTATCAATAGGGTACTGACCAGGGTCAGAAAGGCTCCGGCTCTCTCTCTGCCTCTCTCTGCTTTTTGCACAGGTCCTGACATTTGGAGCTGTGTCTCGCTGTGTACCTGTTCATCTCCGAACATGCCTGATGGTATATTTTCTCATCCTATTGATTTCTCTTGGTCCGTCTCCTGTCGTTTCTCGTCCTGTCAGGTCTGTGTCAGAGCAGTGCATGCAAAAAAAAAAAAAAAACACACACACACACACACACAAAAAAAGTACATTTGCACATTAACTTATTCAAATATGCTAATTATCACACTATTGAACCCGAGCTCAAAATAACTTAAGATAAACAAAAATATGTGGTACAAAACTGAAATAGGAATAATTCTAAAGCGTGCACTTATTTGTTCTTATTTTTCACAACAAGTCGACTTTAGTGTTCAAAAGAGCTTTTTATCACCATGGACACCATAAATTGGAATTAGCAGTTTCACAATAATGCTAATAATTTATATCTATCTAGCACAAATTCACAAAATGTCAACTAAGCCAGAGTAATGAATTAAGAGAAACAGTCAGGCATTTATTCAACTGGAACTCGACTTATTGAAATGAGTTTAGCATGGATTAGCAGAGATGGGCATAATTATGAAATGAATGCAACCGCATAATGGGCTTTGGCTTTTTGGACAATACATTGCTCCTCCACTACAGTCCTTTAATTAAGGAAAATGTGAGACAAGAATTGGATGCTCTGCTCCCTTTTCTGTATGATTGTGTTGTTACTTTTTCATTGAAATTTTTCAATTAATATTATAATTACAAGGCGGGTATTTTTAGAGCACATGGAGTTTTCTAAATAACTGTGGCAAGCTGATGAGGAGTCACATTGGTCTGAGCGTTTGGGGGAGAAAAAAAAAAAAGGACCAAATGAACTTTCATGTCACGGAAAAATGCAGATGGATAAAACCGTTGTCGGGGCTGTTCGCTACAACGACAGAGAGTAAATCAATCCCCATCCACCAATGACAATCAGGACGGGAGAGCCAGCGCTATCTCCTGTGATATGCAAAGTGCGTGCTATAAATCTGGAGTTGGTTAGGGATGTGTCAATAATAGTGTCACTTTTTCTCATCAAGGAAATGGTGTTCTGGCCTCACCTAACCCGGTTTAATCCCACTCCCAGCAGTATACTGCTGAGTTGATCTGAGTCGCACACTTTGGTGGAGAGAATGCCAATGGTTGTCAGACAGCCACCTGCCCATGTGTCTGCCTGGGGAAGTGCTGCCAGGCCAAACTCCACTGATTAGGTTATTTCTGAATCTGATTGTCTCTCCGCTTCCTCACGTTTTTTTTAGTTTTTGAAGAGGAATCAGAGGAGGGTAGTTCTGGTACAAAGGAGCCCAGGAGAAAATGTTCTCTCTGAGCTCTTCTCTTTTTCTGTAACTGTTTAAATATGTTCCCTCGAATAAGGACTTACTAAAAAGCTCAATAGGAACAAAAGGGCTTTGAACTTGCTCAGTCTATTTCTGAAAGGCAACCAGAGATCTCAAGACAACACACCCAACACACTGCGAAGACAACCCTTTGAATTCTTTTTATCGTAGTTCCTGAAATGCTCCTTATATATTTGTATGAACGTTCCTTTTTCTCAATGTCAAAACAAATGAATTTTTTTTTGACAACAGTAATTGCTCTTTGTAAATTATCCCCAGAACTCGGCTTTGTATAGAATTCAATGACAAAAAAATTAATAAAATATCTGGATACTGAATAATTACAAATCCCTGGCTTATAGGATTCTGTAGTGTGGAATAATCACATTTATCCTAATAAAGAAAAAGAGGGCAGAATGCCCTTTTTCCAGTGCGTGCTTGTTTCTTCTGCTGCACACACCAAATAGCACGGTTACACTTCAATCTAAACTACATAACTCACATTCATTTATGAAACAATTCTCTTGTTAATAAGTAAGTCAGTGTACGTTGAATAAAATGCAACTTTGATAAACCTTAGAATCTTCAGTCATTTACTCGGCTTTATTTTTTCACTACACTTTTGGGTTTTTCCTGCCCTTCTTGCTCATCATACATCACCTCAGTTCAAGCAACGTGACAATGCCAACAGCGTTAAACCAACGTCTGGCACAATGTTAAAAATGATTTAAAAACAAAGACTATTAAAAGTTGATTAATTTCACTGAAGCAGTCCAGAGCAGTTTGAAAACAACAATTGGACAAACATAACTGCTCTCAGACCACTGCCGGTTGTATTTTCGGATCAAATATTTGGCCAGTTTTCTCATTTTATTTTGCTGATTTAACGGTCCGCCTCCTTGAGAATTCACTTCAGTCAATAATTAACCTGTAAAGTACGACTGACAGCCGGAGTAGTGACATATTCTGCACAGACAAAACAAGGCAGTGACTAAATGACAAGCCGTTTTTAGTGGTTTCTGTCTGACCAGTCGGTGCTGGACAAACGACATCAAATCATGTTTAAGAAGTACACTGAAAACTGTTCACCATTGTTCACATGCGCTACCCCCACCTGTTGGTACATTCAGAGCAGCTTCACTCATTGCACAGATCGCGAGGCTCATGCAGCTTACCGAGCTTTAATTGCTGGCTCGCATGGCAGATAATAACTTCTTTCACTAATGCCATGGTTGCCAGTTTTGGCTGCCCTCTGGAGCACTGCATTGGTAATAGACTGCTGGACAAGTCAATAACTCATGGTTGCTAGGATAATGTAGGGTCATTAAAGAATATATGGAATGTATTTGTCCAATGCACTGCATGCTTATAGTGTAGTGCATTGGATAAATATACTCGGCATAATGTTTGAATTTTTAATAGAATAAATTGCTAATGGACTGGAAACTGTCACCAATCTGACACTACATCCCTGCATTGAAAGCACTACAGTTAGCTAATGCAGCATCCTGCGCTAGCAAAACTAATGTGCACTGACAAAAATACAAAAATAAAAATGGATCGATTTCTACTGAAACAAAGGTGCACACTCGACGGACAGATACGAAGTTGCCTGACAAACGAGGAAACATAACTTGACTTAAGATTCAGAGCCGACAGCAAACAAAAAATTATTACACCAGAGAGGGACTGAATGGACAAAGAGCAGATGTTCTGTCCAAAAAAAAAGAACACTACGAGCCATTCACAACAAGCACAGAATTGTTTTCTAAAAAGTGGATGGATAAAATTGTATTTGTCCTTCTTGGAGCCAACCCTCTTTGTGTAATATGCAAATAAACCCACTCTGGATCAGAGCACCATTTGACTTGAAGCATCAATTCGAAAATTCAATGAAACCTGGGAGTGAACTCCAAATCCGACACGAAAAAAGTGAAGGAAATGCATGACTGCTTCTGTTCATCTCGGTATAATGGCAGGTCTGTTTAAAATAGGAATTTGATTGACTGCATTACACAGGCTGTTGTGTGGTGTGGGATGACAAATCAGTAGGCAGAGATGCTCCATGGTTAGTTGGTTTTCGGTACGTTGTGTTAAAAGTGGCTCTCCTCTTGACTTTGCGCTCATGGAAAAGTAGATTTTCAACTTGGAGGCTGCAAGCAATCGTCAGACTCCTTATAAATTGGGTTGGACAGCTGTTCAGTCTGGGAAGTAGGGACTGGTGTCGCCACTGGGGAGATTTTAACATATCACCTAACCTTGACATGCACCTTAAGCCCTAAAAAAATAAGATGTTAATTATATTTCTGCACGCCTGTGATTTAAATTTTGAATGAAAATGGACGATCAGCTGAAACCAAATCAAAATTTTATTTCTTAGCCATTATGCTCAGATTTTATAGAAGTAACGATCAGCAGATGAATGAACAATGAAAATAATTGTATGCTGCGGCCATAAAAAATATCCAGGAGAGAGAAAAAAACTGATTGGACCTAATAGCCTGGCTCTCAAAGACCTTGAAGGCTTACATCAGCTTAGATTGTACCCCAAATTTGTATTCAGCTACACGCAGATTTGGGCTGGACTGAAAATATGACTGAGAATTACTCAGATTAAGAAGTAAACATCACAGCGGACTCGAGCAGACATTATAGGGGCTTGAATAAAGCGTCTAATAAAAGAGGAAGGCTAATTAATGATTCAGCATGCCTTGAAGCTTCTCACTGGAACACCTAAGAAACCCGTCAACCCACTTCAGAGAGCTGCCATGTAATGTCATGCTATCTATCCGGCTCTGCAGTACATTTTGATTATCTATCAGAGTGAGGACTCAGTTGTTTCAATGACATGACTAGCCCGTTCCCTGATGTCTGCCAAATGAAAACAGAACAGTGTCATCCCCAGAGGAGCTTAATGATCCACAAACACACACATACACACACACACATCCACGCATGCAAACACGGCGTAACGCACACATAGGAACCCACACAGAGACAGCAGCTTATTGATCACTGTCAGATCTGTCTATAGACTGGAAACAAGCCTCTAAGCAACACAAAAATTAGGACACTGATGATTTGTTGGTGAACACAGGCAGGAATGACACCCCCCCGCACACACACACACACACACATTCACCACACTGTCCCTCATTTTGGCACACTTACACACATTCAGAGAGATCGCCAATACCCCCAAACACACACACACACACACACACACACGCACACAAATGCAGACCCAGTAATTGACTGATATGGAACAGTGAACAAGGAGTTCTTGTCTGTTTTTGAATTATGTCTGGCGCTGGACAATTGTGGATGAGTCTCTGGCAAAAAAGAAAAAAAAAAAAAACAGTGTTGGTGTCTGGGAGAGGAAGACAGTGAACAAGGGAAAGAATCAAGCTCGGCAACTAGAAAAGACTCCGGCAGAGAGGAGCGAACTGTGTGAACTTTACAACTCCCGCCCCAGGTCTCCATTGTGCAGCACAAGAGCCGCATTGGTCGAACAAAGCCATAAAATATGAACACACAAGCACTGAATGAAGCGATTGGTCTCAGCCAAAGTGGAACCAAACAACTTCAGTTGTCAGGACGAGGCGTCTCGAGTTCTTGGACGGTAGTTGGATGGGCCCGCCTGCCTGTCTGGGCAGAGGAGTAATTGTGACATTCAGTGTGAAGAAAGGCGCCAGAGAAGTGGCGAGAGGCACGGGAAGGCAAGGAGTTAAAAGATTCAATGAGAAAAAAAGAGGGTGTGAGAGAAAGAACGAGGACAGATGCTGTCTGTGTGACTAACGCCGAGTGTAACTAACTGCCAAATGGCGCACAAGCACAAGGAAATTAGTGTTCACGGTCACCACTGTTAACAGGTCGCCTCAGGTTTGTGCATTAGCAGAGTGCCATTGAAACAAAACAGGAAGCAATTATCTAAATTCTTCTGACAGGACTGAGCTGCAAATTATTCTTCTATTTAAAAAGGTATTTGTCGTATTTAACTTTGGCTCTTGGAATATTTTTAGTTTCTTGGTTTTTGTTCTGTTTCCGTTGTGTTGTGTTAGTGTCTATTTTAATAGTCCCTTTTTTTTTTTTATTAACTCACATCGGATGATTCATTTCCTGTCTTTCGTTGTAAAACATCTTTTGTAGTCAGTCGATGTGATGATGACTATGTTCTAAACAGCTTGGCTAGGGATGTACCAATAAAGTTTTTTTTGACAAAGACCTGAAACATGTTATTTAACACTTAATATCTGCTGATACCATTTTTCTAGACCCCTGAGTTGAGCTTCTTACTGTTTAATACTGTAGCAACCAGTGGAAGTGGGCGGTTCCATGTTGGCTGTTGGTTTAGCTGGTAAAAGGGCACCATGACGAAGATTCCACCTAATGCTGAATGACCTCCGACCAATGGGTATGTGTTAAATCAAACCAGGAAAAACAAGGACAGCATTTTTAAATCCCGCTGACGTATGTAACAGTCACTTCTGAGTGTCTGGAGCTCTTGAGCACAAGATAAATATCCTGTGGGCTCAATTTGTATTATAAATTCATTGATTATTAAAAGATAGTGCTGCATTTATTAACACAATTATTCACATTTACAGCGTCCGTGTATCAGCAGACATAAACAAAGGATTGGGCTTTGGGTTCGTGCGGACACTGTTTAGTCAAAAGTTTCTCTGATCGACATCCCAAGTGTGCACGATGAGTTACGCACATTTTTGAAATATAAACAAAATATTACCCCCTCCTAGGGGTTTTATAAACTAGTCGACTTGTTGGCTTTACTGTTCTGTAATGATGCTCTGAGACTGACATTCACTCGCCACTAATCACAGGAATATTCGCTAATGACATAGACACCTGAGCAAATAAAAGAAGACGGGGGAGATGGCTTGGTTGGTCATTGCAGCCAGTCTGCAGCAGTTCATCAAGAGTGTGTAGAAACACTCCACTAAATATTAAATCTGTACTGTTACTTGCAAAATATGCTGAACTACAACAGACATGCAGCTAACATACTGAGGTATGTTTTAAATCCTCTCGACGTCATTAAATTAGAGAAAATACGCCTGTAACGTACACATTTGCTCAATACTACACTTTCAGAGCTGTACATGGGGAAGGTTTAAGAGAAATACTGCAGCCAGCATACTTTGGAATACAGTTGCAAACTACTGCAACTGGCACAAAAAAATTTTGTGAATGGAATAACAGTCAAGAGTGTTCAAGAGTGTGCCCTGCATTATGGAACTGCTCACTACATCACCAGCACATGGAAGCTCAAGGCCAGAGCTGTGTGTGTCTGTGATGCCAGGGAGAGCAGGCACTGCTGATCGTCTGTCTGAGATGATCAAGGAAAGGGGCATGCTGGTGTTTTGTATATTCTATGATAATGCCAGTTATGTCACCTTAACCGTGACGTTTCAAGTATTCTACAGCTGGCAATAAAGGCTGGTTTAGTTTCACCTGAAGTCGTGACGGCTATTGACTCAGCAGGGAGGAGCAATCTGTGCTCGATGTTAAAACAGTCGCCGAACCAGTGAGACACGATGGCCGATTCCAGTGCCGCCACCTTGCAATGTGTGGTGGGGTACAAACGGGGTTGTCTTTCATCTATCCAGAGCTTTTCAGTTTGTTCGGCACCACCCTGCATGTCTGCATGTTACAGTCTTTACAATTTAGAAGTGCAACAGCAGCTGGAAACAGTGTTCAGTTTGGAAGTTGATGGAATCTGTTCCCAGTACATGAGTCCAGTTCAAACAGCCTCTGTATTATTCAGTACGGTGCCCGACGAGGGCAAATTACATTCAGTCGCAGAACGGAAGTGCCACAGGCCTCTAGGGGCAGTTTTTAGCTTTTCAGTCACTGTGATCATATGGGTGCTGAGGTGGTGTTTAACTACCATCTCCCTGTGTTCTCTCTGTTATTTATGTTTATCCATGGAGACGAGAGAAAACTTTCACACAGCTTTTCCCTCAACTAGCGTTACTTGTCTCGCTCACCGTTGTCTGCCTCTCATGTGAAAAGCTCACTACTGCCCCTAGAGGCCATTGTGTGACTGGATGTGCAGCATTTTCTTTTTGCAGCGTGTTTCTGTTTATGCAACGCATTCATGTATAAGCAGCTCCTTTGTGTATATGCATGTCATTTGCCCCTGTCGGCCACTGTAATTCAGTAGTTTAAAAAATAAATAAAAATCTGCAACCTAAACAGCCCTTTAAAAGATGAGGAAGAGCCACTCGCAGCAACAGTTGGTTTCGCTCGACTAGTCATCCGGCCTAATCGATGTAAAAATTATCTTCTGCTGCTTTAGGTCATAAAATGCACAGTAATGGTAAACTTACAGTGATTAATGTTCATCCTTGTTGAGACTGTCCAAAACAAGGACACGGTTGATGACAAATGTGAGCCAGGAACTGAGGAAAAAAAAAAAAAAAAGCTTGAACGAGGATTTGAGCAACTTTTTGGGGCATATGACGAAAGCAGAACACTACTCCGCCGCAGCCCGAGAAGTTTGGGATTATTTTCTAACCCTAGAGAACCGGCTGCAGTGGTGGGCCCGCAACTAGGACAGACTTCCCTGCTGCCAAGCTATGCAAAAGCTACTTGACTATCGTAGCCACCAGCACTGCAGTGGACATAAAGCTGCTTCAACGTTTGACCTCTAATGTACCCCACAGGTCAGTGCATCTTCACGGGCTACCACAATGTGCTCTTCCGGATTGGCAGAACTTTAAAATCATTTCCTCATAACTTTTAGTATTTAGATTTTGTCACTTGCTAAGGTTATTACAGTTTGTTTTCAGGTGCTACAACTGATTCATCTCAAATTATC
The DNA here is from genome assembly GCF_000690725.1 of Stegastes partitus. Lineage (NCBI taxonomy): Eukaryota > Metazoa > Chordata > Actinopteri > Pomacentridae > Stegastes > Stegastes partitus. The sequence continues at coordinate 321,691 of NW_007578146.1, read as the reverse complement.
TTTGATGATGGACTTGGTATGATTCATACCTTTGAACAGCTGGGGTGGCGAGACAGCAGCGCAAACAAATCATAAAAGATACAGAACAGGGAAAAAAAAAACATGTCTTTACCCAAGGCTGTCCTGATAAAACTCAAGATGCACAACACAGGAACAGGAGACATGAGGATGAGAAAGGAGAAAGTGACATAATATCTTTAAATATTATGCCACTAAAAACACATGACAAGTTTGTAAATTAACTTTATTTCTTTTCTTTATTCAACAACCTCACAATCCACCCGCTGAGGTAGGCTGAAGCGGCCCGTCTGACAAATGTGAAATGAAACTGTCATTATGAACACATTATGAAGTTTAAGTCATTCTCAGGATCACTGTTTGGTTTGAATGGATGATATCTCTGTGAGTGCTCCATTTGACTCTATTGAATCAGCCAGAGCAAATCAAATCCACCTAAAGTGTCCCTAAAGAGGGAGTCGAACACAATACTGCCTGGCAGGTGATTTGTAGGAAGGAGGCTTTGCACCCATAAAAACAACAGATGCACACTCACACACATTTTTGTTTGCTGAAGCCTCCACCACAGTAGGTTTCAATACTTTGCACCTTTGAGCAGTTGTATTGAAACTTAAAGTCAAAACTGGGCAAAATCAGTGACCTTGGAATTAGTCCGGAGTGAACCAGCATGACGGGCGAAACATGGAGGCAAACGCTGCATATTCTTCTGCACAGGCTTATCGGTAACGCCCGTGTGTGTGTGTCATGTATGATCCAGTAAAAATAAGCCTGACATACGAAGAACTGCATCTCAAGACAAAAGCGAGAGCGCCCGAGTTAACAAAAGGTGAAACGCAGAATTTCCCGTGTTCTGCTAATGTGTGATTTCACCCAATTTCAAGCATGACTGGCTCAATAAGATTCCTGCATCCCATTTAAACATTCCTCCAGAAATAACATTTATCCAATTTGTTTCATGGTTTCCCGCTCCCGTGCGCTCGTCTCACACATGCCCGTGGCAAACAGCTGGTGTGGTTTGGATTTCAAGTGTAAAGCCAGACTCTGAAGTAAGGGAATATTTGGTCCACTTTGGAAAATGTATTTATGGGCTAATACAGCGTGACGCAGCTGGATAATATAGGACGTGTGATATTTGTGGAACATATGGATCTGAAATTCAACTAATTCTACTAATATGCAACACTCGGATATGTTGCAGCCAAACATTAGCGTTCAGTGACACTTTCCGCCTTCAGGTGGTCAGCAGGTAATGACCACGGTCGTGTTTTTTATTTATTTTTATCCCCTTTAGTGTGCTGTTCATTGCTTTGTAAGAATAGCACTTCACTGTGCCAGCCAAACACCTATTTATTCAGCATTTTTTCTGGCATTACTTCCCTCTGAGTGACCATGGATGGTTCAGCTGGATGCAAAACCACCGCTGTTTCCAGGCACGGGGCCTATCTCAGCAGCAGCACACGGCAAAACACAAAATCCATCCAGCTAACAATAGCAGCCCTCCCTGTTCTGCTACATTCCCTGCACTGCTCGTGTCGCTAATTAGAAATGAACCAGGTAATTAACCACCTTGTTCCATTGTTGGAGATAGAATATTTCTCTCTCCCACCACGCGATGCTTTTGTTGTCAACTTACAATGACGGCATTTTTTTTTTGTTTTTGTGCGCATCATTCACTCCGATTCAAATAACGAGCCGCTCAAAAGAGCCGAGATGAGGCAAAAAGATGGTTTGTTGGATGCGATAGTTCTCTCTGCCTTATCGCAGAATACAGCTCTCTCTTTTGACACAACTACTTATCTGTGGTTACTGCAGCATTTTCACTTAGTGCACAAGGAAACAAAAATGAAACTGTGGGATGAGAACAGATAATTAATTTGTGCCACCGCTGGTCATTATCAAACCAGCCATGTCAAGGGAAATGTTTCTGGAAAACTCTGTCAACAGAGGTTTAAATTTAGTGCAAAGGTCTGATTTAAAATATACTTAAAACACGTATGTTTGTCAGTTGATATGCACAGAAAAAACATCTGATGCATGTTGATACTCATACAACAGAACCACAGAAAACAACCTATCGTGTGGTTCAAAGGAAAGCAGAGAAAAAAGTCATAAAAGTTGATGGTCACTGTCTAACATCTGTAAAAATGTGTTTTTTCTAGCATTGCTCACCACTACAACTACAGCCAAATGTTTTTTAATGGAAGAACTGTAGAGCAGTAGACAAAAAAGTGTCTTACAGGAAGTCATGATCACAGTTCTTCGCCCGCATTTAATGTCAGAGATAAAGCCTGCAGTGATAATGAGGATACTTTTAACGAGGGATGTCTCTGAATTTCAGTCGTGCGATCAGCTTTGAATTACAGTCTTTTTTATGCCTGAGGACAGTTTGGTCTCGCTTCACTCTCTAAAACACTTTGACACAATCTGAGAATGGCCATTTGGAAGAAGTGGGGAAAATGACTATAACGGGCACCAATAATGATTTTGCCGCAAAAAGGAAAAGTATACCATTTTAAGACTTTAAATGTGATGCCATCAAGAAAAATAATTTAGGCTTCACATTTAAAATTCAATAGAGAGAGCAACTCGCCATTCCCAGCGTCAGAGCAACAGCGTTAGGGTGCACACTGGCCAGGGACGGGTTGGGAATGTGTACTTTGGTTCTGGGGCTGAGTTTAAATACACTTCCAGTACAGCAAACTAAAAGAAAATGCTAGAATATATATATAAACAATAACAGTGGCTCATTAGCCATTATTCTTCTTGGCATATTGTCAATTAGAAAAAAATATTTTAGAAAATGTGTGGAGAGCACAACTGCTGATGCAGCTAAAAATGTATGAATTAGTGCTGCTTGCACTCGTTTCTACAGGGCAGGCGAAACACACTGAATAAAACTCACATGTGGAGGCACGCAGAGCAGCTCCAGCACTTTGACCAATTGCTTAAATGTATTATTTTCTACAACTAAGTATGGTCACATAACCGCAGCACTAAACATCCTTACAACATTAGTTATTTTTAGTTGGCAATAATTAATACAGTGAACAACAAAGCTCTCGCTGCCTGCACCTCTCTGCAGGTGTTTCTGGCTCTGGGCCTGATCTGTGGTCTCTTTGTTCCACCAGTCAATTCAGTATTTATGCTCTCTTGTTAGTCGTCCACTTGTTTCGGGAATCCCTTTCTCTCTTCCCTTTTCCCTCAACCCAGCCGGTCAGTTCAGACGGCTGCCTTCCCCGAGCCTGGAGGTCTTCTCTGTTAAAACAAGTTATTTCCACTGTCGCAAACATGCTGGCTCAGAGTCCTGAGACGTCTGTGGTTGCCAATGAATATATCTGTAGGGTCTTAACTTTAGATTTAAATGAGTCGGGTTGATCTCCATAACTTATAATAGTGTGAAGCCTCGATATTTAATCAAGTTAGGTAAATTTGTATTTTAGATATTAGTAGCATTATAACAGTACTATTTAAGATTTATCTATTGCTAGGTAAATTCACAGTGTAGGGTCTTAACGTCTGCATTGCAAGTCTTTTCTCTGCTGAGAAGCGCTCTGGCTCAACAGTTGTTTAAAATGGTGTTTTTTTCAAGTAACGGTGCCTTGATTCGACCAGCATCCCAAACACTTGAGCAAAACCAATTTTCTTTTGACCATAAGCCCAAATGATGATCAAGTCCACGAGCATTTGAATCAGTCAATTGAATCACTGACCTTTTAATAGCTTAGCAGGCTGCACATTAAGTTTATTGCAAAAAAAAAAGTATTTTATTGTGTTTTTCTTACTTTTTATAACGGTAATAATACAATAGAAATTCAAAAAAGCTACGATACGTGACACATTTTTCTATACAGACAGACTTTTTGTTGTTTGTGACTTGCAGCAACATTTTACATGTATAACGGCGAGCTTGTTGAACAGTCTCAAGTAGAAATAACAAGTAAATTCTTGAACGGTGACTGAAAAAGTTATCTTGACACTGTAGGATTTATGATCAAGTTTATTATTAGATTAAAAAAAAATTAGCTTTGCTTTTCGTCCAAATTGTAACAAGCCAGTGAAACATTTTTCAATAAGCTGTTCTGATCTGTGTCCAACAAGCCTGATTAGAACAACGCTCTTTGCCAATTTTGGCCAGCTGAATAAAAAGCCCTAAAAAAAAAAACAACAAAAAAAACGAATGTAAAGTGTCACAAAGAAAGAGAAAGAGGGAGAAAATGTGCGGAAGTGCGAGGGACAGACAGACGGACAGGGAGAATGAGAAAAGAATAGTTCATTGTGTGTGCTCTCTCTGGGTGGACAGTCTTTGTAATGAGAAATATTAACATTGCCAGACTCTTTCAGTCTTGTTAAAAAGAAGAAAAAAAAAAAATCATCATGCCCACACAAAAGAGTGCCCCTAAAATCCATCCAACCAATCAATGGCCTTTATAAGGAAGGCAGTGAACGGGGAGAGTTTGCTCACAAACACTTCAGCGAATACCACTGAAAGCAAAATAAATCATTTTACCTGAAACATACTTTAGTAGGACCGTACATCATCCCTTAATAGGTGAGTGTCTGGCTTCTGAACATGAAAATGAACGGCATGGAAAAGGCCCATTGGGTTGTTTTTCCTTCTATTTATGTTTTTGCTCCTGTTTTTTTTAAGGGTTAGTATGATAAATATGTGAGTTTTTGAAACACAATAACACATTTGTAGTGATGGAAAAGCTATTTATAGATCTTTTACAGTACCACACTGTTGACATACTAGTAAATATTATACAGATGTTGTACTACTATATAGTATTTTACAGAATTAATTTTACTGTCACTTGAAAGCATAAGCCATGTTTTCTTCACATCTTCACATCCTGCTGTAATCCAATCGAGCAGAGTGACTTCCTCGGACATATCAGCTGATCCATGTTTATCATATTTTTTGTGTGTCACTGCAGTTCTTTGGCTGGCCGCCGACCCATTCTGCAAATCATAAAAATCTCCAGCGCATAATGCTGTGTGATTTATAAATGTGAGTTCCACTCGGAAAACTGATTGTACTGGGAGAGAAAAAGTGGGGTCGATGCATCATATTTCATAAGCCGATAAGGCGTGCGCGCAGGGCTTCGCATCCAATGCTGTGCTCATGTACCTGTAGCCATCAAACATTTGTGCATTTACCGTTCACAAATTAACACCAGGAGGAAACCGTCGTCTAGGCTGTTTAACTAATGATGGCATCAGAAAACCATCTTGAAGTCATTGTAAATTTCAATGACATAATTTTAATAGGGCAGTTGGTTAACACTGTTGCCTCGCAGCAAGAAGGTCGCTGGTTCGCGTCCTGGTGGGGGCACTGGAATCTTTCTGCGTGGAGTTTGCATGTTCTCCTCGTGCAGCGTGGGTTCTCTCCCGGTTCTCCGGGTTCCTACCACACAGTCCAAAAACATGTTGAGGTTAACTGGTGATTCTAAATTGTCCGTAGGTGTCAATGTGAGTGTGCTTGGTTGTCTGTCTCTAAGTGTAGCCCTGTGATAGACTGGTTACCTGTCCAGGGTGTCCCCTGCCTTCGCCCTGAGTCAGCTGGGATAGGCTCCAACCTCCCCGCGACCCTCGTGAGGATTAAGCGGTGTATAGATAATGGATGGATGGATAATTTTCATAGCTCGCTAGCAGATATCCCCCTTGGTGACTAGCATTTAATAAAACAGCATTAGCAATCAACTGTTTGTAGGAGTTAACATCACTGTTATGTTGCTGTTGTTAGAAAATGAAAAGATGAATGGTGCACCAACCCATCACACATAGATAAAACCATCTGATGTTACCTGAAATATTGAGCTTATTATTATATTCACAATGCGTCATTTAGCTAATTTTCACTTCACAGAGCAAACCAATGGGATTGACCACCATGACACTCCCTTGTCTCTGCTCTTTGTCCAGAATTTTTTAGTAGAAGTCCACTACGTCGCTGTAGGTTTTTGAAGCTATATATTTACATTTATAGGTTACTGCGAGTTAGTAAATGTATGTGTTGGAACTGAGGGGTGATGAGCCATTTCGTCCATTAAGACAAATGTCTTTCCCCAGTTTCAAATTGCACGTTAAATCTACCGAAAGCCTTGCTGTCCCACTTTTCTCTGAGCGATTACATGCGGCACGCATTTGTGAGGAGCTGAGACCATGAAAAGAGAGAACGCAACCTGATCCGTGCGTATCAGATGATCTGCACACACGTTTAACAATCTGTAACTGGGTGCAAAAGAATGTCACAGATATGTTTAGACACTTGTATGCAAAGAAAAGCAAAAACTATTCAAATCTGCGTGTTAAATAAGATTCATGCGGGATGTGATGTGTGCATCCAAAGTGTTCCCATGTGTTCTGTATCGTTTGATGCACGTCTGTGAGTGCCAAAAAATGATAGCTAATGTTGGACACCTTCATAAATCTAATTTTCCACTTGCAGATCATGTAATGCACGTGTTTGACTAAGTTCTATACATACTATGCAGACTACTTTTGTACATATGTTTGACATTTCAGTGCAGCAGCAGAACTCTCCCTCTCAGTACTTATTATTTAATTTTTTTAGGAAAAGAAAATGAGTAAATAGTAAGACACTGAAAAGTTGAACATGGCTGCATACAAATCAAATCTAAGTACCGTAATGTCTGGACTATAAGCCGCTACTTTTTTCACACGCTTTGAACACTGCAGCTTAAACAACGATGCAGCTAATTTATGGATTTTTATGAGTTTTACGAATTTGCCTCAAGACGAAAGTGACATTGAGAGCGAAAGAGAGACTGAGGAAGTGTGTGATGAAGTGATTCTGAGGCTGAAGAAGACGACTTTAGTGGTTTTAGTGCGCAGGAGGAAGATGAAGATAGCCATCAATGACTTTTCCTGGTAGACTGCTGTGTTTTTCATTTTTCTTAACCAGCCGTGTTACAGGCACTGTTCAGAATAAAGCATTTACAGTTGATTAAAAGTTTAAAAAATCTTTCTGTGTAAACATCTCATGTTACAACGTGGACACCTGCGGCTTTTAGACAAGTGCGACCTATGTATGTGCAAAACTTGTTTTCTTTTTAAAGTTCGTGGGTGCAGCTTATTTTCCGGTGCGCTCAAAAGAATCAATCCTTTACAATAGTCCATCCATTATCTATACATCGCTTAATCCTCAACATGTTTTTGGACTGTGGGAGGAAGCCGGAGAGAACCCACGCTGCACGGGGAGAACATGCAAACTCCACACTAACCACCAAGCCACCTTGCAGCCCCTTTACAACGGTCATTTTCTGCTAAAATAGATATCGTATATACCGATAGTTCAACGTGACGGTCAAGTTCTTTCAGTTCTTGCCAATATTGTGAAAACTCTTTCTGACATTTTCTTGAAGATCTCCTTAATGTCTGATATTTGATGATTATCTACATGACTGTGACACTCGACAGAGCGAGCGTGTTAATCGTAACCCTCAAGGCTGAAACTCTGGCTGAAGACTTTGTAAAGCAACAAGTCAGAGGATTTCTGCACAACTGAAAACGGTGTGTGACACCAGCCAGTCATTGTTATCACTCATAACCACTATGAATACACATTTTTCAACAAATCATCATTTGTTAAACGAAATCCAACTTCCATCCAACTTTATCTTCCCCGCGAGCAAAATAATAAAATATTACAGAAGAATGTACGCACATCATTTCACTAAGTCACCTCGTGATTTCATAAATTTGCTCTCGCGTTTGTGAACGTAACTCGTTTAGACCTGTCAGCTGAATGAGCTGCGATATAACTTCAGTATGAAAAATCATTCTAACTTACTGAACTTGACCCTTTGAACACGACAACCCGGATTTGTTTTTAATATAAGAGTTGTGTTAAGAACAAGTCGGTTAGATTAGATAAATGCAGGAACAGAAAAGCTCTCAGAAAAACGTAGGAAAAAAAAAAAAAATTCTATGAGCCTGAAACCAGACGCCTTCCATTTTTAAGTCACAGAAAAAAATCAACTTTAACATCAGCCACCACTCCGACTGAGCAACGTTTTATCTCTTGATGATTAACCATTTAACAGTAACACGAAGCACTTTTCAAGGCTTAGCTTACTCAGCCCAAGTTCAGTCGCAAATTTATCATTAACGATGATCCATGTCAGCGGACAAATGCTTTTTAGAAAATTCTAGTAACACTGCTGTTAAATTGCTCACGTTTGGGTGGGAGTTCTCTGCAGGGATGTGCACTTGCAGCCTAATGGGACTCGCTTTTGGATTGTTGCAGAGGCCAAAGATTCTGTTAACTGGAGTAACACACATGCCAAGTGTGAGGACACCTGCAGTGTTCTACCTGATTTTAAATCCCCCATATATAGTTCCAATTTAATGATATCCACAGTGAAGCACGGCGCTATGCTTTACATTTCCCAGAAGGTTTACGTCATTGCTGTCAGTTTGTTTTTAACACATCTTTTTTTCCCCATCAGGATCGAAACACTACAAACACCCATGAGTATGAGCCTTTGGAGGAACAACTCAGATCAAATTCAAACTGTTTGCTGCTGCATTTCAGAACAAAACCCTTCCTTATGCACAGAAAATAATAGTAATACAAGCTTTCAACCTTTGCTTATGCACGGAAAATAATAGTAATCCAAGCTATGAGCGAGCCACATATATTCATTTTCCTACAATCAATATCACACTGGATTGTGTTCAGGGAAGCTGACACGTTTTCTAACTGTGGTTTCCGCGGTAGGCAGGCTGTGGTAGCATCGCTGCAGTACCTGAAAAGCAAAAGTGCTGAAATCAAAAGTATAAAAGCTTCCTGCTTTTTCTGCTTTTTTGGTGTGAGTCTGTAATGTGTGGTGTATACCCTGCCTGCCCACACAGATGTGAGAAAAACAACACTGGCAGAGACAGAAAGGCACCCACACAAGCATATATTTGCATTGCTAAATTCACAAGAGCTAATTTCATCACCACATTTATTAACTAACCCCTCACCTTCCTCTCACTAGTGTAAGTGCTTGTCATTAACACACACTAAGACCGTGAAATAAACCTTAAGTCTCGCTTTGATTGGTCCATTTTGCGCACACACACACACACACAAGTGTCCTAAATTGGTCAAGCGGAATTGTTAGTTTCAAATGCTTACACCGCATTACGCTCACACACAATCATAATCTGGGACACACATTCTCATGCCCTTCGATTGCTCTGTCAATTACACAGAGGAAGTCAGGGAGGAAGAAAATGAAGGGAGTCAACAATGCATGGAACATCGATGTGTCCAACCACCACTGTCTGTTTAAGTGGAATTGACTTCTGCTCATTTCCCAAATTACGCATATCTGACTGGCCCACCGCTGCAGGGGCTACAGGAAGCACACGGACACAGAGAGAGCCTCTCTCACACACACACACACACACACACACACTCTCTCTCCGTTTCTCCATTTCTCTGCAGGGAATCAATGATGTCTGCTTAATTATTGGGTGAATTTAATCAGCAGCACAGCAGTACATACTGCCTTGTGACCCAGTCGCTGTCAGGAAGTCATTTGGATTCTAACAGTTAAGTGTTCAAATACCACCACAATAATTAAGGGTACAACAATTTAATTGTTCGAGAGGTGTCGAGGTAACAGAAAAACTACCTCTGCATTGTGGCGACTGTGTGTGCTCAGCTATTCGTGTACAGGTATGTGACAGCCGCTGTTGTGTTTGTGGAAAAAAAGGGCCACAGAACGCTGTGACCCAGACACCAGTGTACTGATTAATGATGCATGCTGTCTGGATTAGAGTCTCAAAAAGAGTTAATTAACAGGCCTAGCCTACTCGACTGTGTACTAGTTTTATTACTGAGATAAACTGTTGAGATTACAGGCTTTCAGTCATTTCATCCTCCCTTAGCAGCATTGAATTTATGCGCTTTCATTTTTATGGCGTCTAATGTACGTCCCAATAAGTTTTCATTTGCCTCACATGAGATGGAAAATAATGTTTATGTCGATGTAGAAGTCATGCAGCTTGTCATAGCAGTTGTTTGAAAACTCATCTGCTAGCAAAAGCCTACAAATGTGACCGAATACACCTCGTACTTTTATTATTGGAAAAAGTACAAATTTGTTCACAATGTTCTTCCATGTTTGTTAATTTAAGCTTCATGCAGACATCTGTGGCTGAAATGCATTTTCGACAAGTCAAATGAGCTGATAAAGAAACAACATAGACTTGTACACCAACTTGCAGTCGTCTCTTTATGACTCAACTTTTTTTCCAGCCTTGAAAACACTCAATGTCCTCAAACAGAGAGCGCGGAGAATCTCGGCTCAGTTTTCAATTACGGTTTTATTTCTTTGCTTTAGACAGTAAGAGAAAATAAACACTCCCTCAAACTTGAGGAGACACAAAACTGTTGCTATAAGCAGAGAGCCTTAAACCTAACCTCCTCTAAACTGAGCTCATGATCAACGAGCTATTTAGAAGGTTTCTCTCTATTATTGGTTTGATCTTTCTTTAAAAAGCTTAAAGGAACCGTTTGGGGCACAGGCTTGTTTTCTTTCTTGTAGCGAATTAGATGAGAAGATCAATTCACTCTCAAGCTTGTAAGCATGAATTATGAGGATGAAGCCTGGAGGCAACTAGCTTAGCTTAAAATAAAGCCTGAAAGTAGAGGGAGGGAGCTTGGCCAGCGCTCTCCCTCAAGTAAAGAATCCAGCTCCCAGCACCTCTAAAGCATATAAACTACCGCATCTTGTTTGTTTAGCTTAACACAATATGCAATACCTGCATGCAAAACGCTACCAAAAAACAGTGACCTCAGGCATATACAGTGTTTTGGGGATTTGCAATGGAGAAAGCTGTGTAAAAAATGTTAAACACACTAATTTGTGGTTTTAACATGACAGTCTTAGCGTTGCATAGTCAAACCAGCTCATTATCATTTTGCCATAGTGGGGAAAAAAATAGAATGCTCTGGCTTCTTTTTGTGTTTCTTTAAACCAATCACAATCGTGTTGGGCAGAGATAAACAAACAGCAGGGGGTGTTGTCTCGAGAATTAGGATTGAAATGGCTAACTTATCAAAAAAAAAAAAACACTAGCTGCCTTGTTGCAAAAGTACAAATCTTCTGCAAAACTGAAAATTTGCAGTTAAAAACTAAAAAAAACGGAGACAGCAATCTATCGAGCGAGATACTAGCAGATAAATGTTGTGTTACCATTGAACAGCTTCCATGAGACACCATCGTGACATTTGATAAATTACACATCATTCAAAAATATCGCTTAAACAGATCATATAATAATTAATTTATACAGTGAGCAACAGAAGCATGTGCTGAGCTCTGCACAGCGACACAACGAGCATGTTTTCTACCTTGTTGCTGAACGCCTGATAGCAAAACGCAATCAAATAGTGTGCAGAAGACAGAACGCTGAATCAAAACAATGTGCAAGACTTTAACTATTCCGTAGCCCCCAGGGCACTTTAATGGCTTTGAGATAGTAGGTCTGACGCATTCTGTACAGTCCTATGATAAAAGTGGGCTCAAAAATGTCTCATCACTCTCCAAAGGGATATTGATTCGCAGAGATCAATGACGACGCTGTAGAGTAAGGGTAATATCATCGAGGTTATCATCAGAATGTTTTTCTGCAAAAACTGAGATACCCCATTGGATAATGTCAGAGGAATGCGCAAATCTATGATCTAAAATTACACATCAGTAATTGTAAAAGCCTCCACTGCGGTACTTGCAACTATAGTTCTATTGTGCTTTATTGTCTAAAAAAAAAAAAAGTTGGAAACGGGCGCCTCGGTAGCTCAACCGGATAACAGGGGCGATAGTCTCCGAAGCAGCAGCCGTAGGATCGACTACCGGCCGTTTGCTGCAGGCCTTTCCCAATTCTTCTCCCACTTTTCCTGTCTCTCTCTCCACTGCTCTGATGGATAAAGGCAAAAAGCCAAAAAAGAAAATGAAATAAATAAATAAATAAAAGTTGGAAACACCTTGCTATGGCAGCGGGTGTAAAAACATGAGCATAAAGTTGTTGTTTGAGTCGACAGAACTCATGCACATACTTTATATTGAATTGCATAATGTTACGATTTTAGAAGTAAATGTGTGAGATTATTGCAAAAAGTACCACCACCTGCAGAAACACTACTATATTAAACATCTCGGTCAGGTCTTTGCATGGCAGGACTAGATTATTTTTGAGCTTAACATTGGGGTGTTCCATAACCCAGTGATACCAGTGGTAGACCACGGGATGCGGCTCCAGACTTTCAAAAGCCGTAAACTGCACACACTGAGTTCAGAGTGTCAAAGTGTTGCACTGAAGAGATACTAATTAATATATCTGTATTCTTGTGCTACGATATTAAGCAAAAGTGTTGGTCAGCCGAGTCAATTACGAGGTATACCTTGTTCAAATCGTCCTATAACAACTCTGTTTTGCATATTAAGTGGAAAATCTAATCTATCAGAACGCGTATTCTATGGAACTATGCAAATGGGGCAACTGGAGCAGTTATAATTGCTCACTGTGTGTTAGGAATGAGAATGGCTTTTCGTATGAGCTAAGGACATATTAAGTTAATGACACCATTCTGCTAAATGGCAGACAGATGGAAAGTTCACAGAGACAAACGGCTGTCTCGTTCCTTAATCACATGTGCAATTAGCTGGTGTATGACGGCGGTTTGATTGGTTGGTGGTAGCCATGTTTCATTTAGAGGGTGCTTTTTATTCAAGTTAGTCCACATCCTGCTGCAAGAGGATGATATACAGAGAGAGAGATCCCATTTTATCACCGGAGAGAAGCAACACTACAGAACTGCAATGCAGTTGTGTTGTCAACAGGGGTGGAAATGGGCCAACACGCACCGTGGCGCTGACAGGAGAAACAACACCGCATTCTAGCTGACATTATGAAAATCTGTAGAACGTGTCCTTTAGCTTTAGATGTTACCTGTATGATAAGTACATTACACAATTTTCCTTATGCACCCTCAAATGTTCCAGCAGCTGATAATGGGATGACAATGTGCTGCAGACAGCTTTCAGAGACACAGCGTTCTGTTGAATATGTGAACTACGACACTCAGACAGAACTATATAGAACTAAACTTATACTATTTGAGCTCCACTCACCTGTTCGCACAGCTCTGAAGGGAAACTATTCAAATGAAATGCATTTGTTTTATCAGAATTCAGAGCGGCTGATTTGCTATTTTGCTACTTTGTTTTGCTTGACACGACTTGGACCTGTCTCAAGTGACTTTAAGACTTAAGCTGGACTTACCCCAAAAGATTTTAAAACAGCGTTTGGCTGCGAGGCTTTCCACATCATGCTCTTTTCTTCCTTCTCCACGCTGACACACTGGATGATGTACTCGAAACATCAAACAGACATCTTTACTCAGTCCAGAGTTTGCCTCTCCCCAACAAACTGGAAATATAAATGCCAGGTTCTCTTCCATGCTCAATTCTGGAAAGATATTTTTACACATTTTCATACAGAGCAGGCGGTTTACAGCTTTAATGTTTTAAGTTTGACAGTTTGATAGTGTAACTAGGAGGAGCGGCGACAGCGTGCAATGTGAACCATCTCATTTAACCTTAAATATATGTTTAAGGGTATTACCAGAACTCTGTTTAATAGTCTGATCAAATCATTTAGTTGATAAAGTCATGAACAGCTGCTCGGTGACAATTAATTCAACCTTCTATCTCATCTCTGTTGCACTATCTTTATTATCAATAGTTCTTTATCATCTGAGGATTTTCAGTTAAAGTGTAAACTACATTTGTTCTAAAAAAGCCCAAATGTCAAGCCTGAAGAGCTTCACAAGCTCCACAACCGAGGCAACATCCTTTACTACACAAAGGCCATCTGCAGAATTGGAATTCTTTAACCTTTTTCTCCATCAGCGAGACTTTGCAATTAAAAAACTTCCCCAAAAATGCAAATTTAACACAGCAAAGAACACAGAGAACCTGTACTTCAGGATAATTCATGTATTCAGGGCACATTTTAGGGGACATTTCTCTCTCAGTCAGCAGTGACTTCCCTTCCTAGCTAAAGGTTACATAAAGGCAGAACATTTAAATCAGCATCAAAATGATGCAGTGTAGCAGCGTGGACAGTACAAGTTCAGATATCAAACAACAGTATCAACAGTCTTCCTCTCACTGCAGCACAGCTGTTGTATAAACAGAGCCAGAGCATATTTACCCTTCAGCTAAAGGTGTCTCTTGAGCCGATATGTTTGTGTATCTGAACATCCTTCACAGGCTGCCTGGAGGGGGCTCGCGCCTGAACTTTAAGCTTTTTACTTCACAGTAGGGGAGAAAAAGCAACTAGTATCAGAGGTCATCTGGAACACTTCCTTTTCTCGCAGGACATGCACGCAGCAATGTGCTCATACATGATCACACACACATGCACCGACACACAGGTACACACCAGCACCTGGGGACTTACACTGTGCAGTAAATATCTTTTAAAAAAAATATGTTTGAAGAAGAGGTTGAAAAGGATGGAAGGACCTTTATAGATTATTTCCTCTGCAAAAAAAAAAAAAAAAAAGTGAGCTGGTAGACGGAGGCGAGCCAAAGACAGAAAAAGAGGGAGATGGTGGAGGAAAAAAAAAATGCTGGTTGCAGAAGGAGGGGGATGTGCAGAAATGGAAGTGAGACAGAGATAGAGAGGGAAAGACAGACAGGGAAGGGAGAAGAACACCAAATGTTAAGCAGCAGTTGAAGTGGAAGAATTCCAGTTTGGATTCAAGCTCCTTGGCTAATGAGGATCATTAACGTGGCCTGCCCAGCTCCTCTAAACGCTGGGGAGGACTGGAAGATGGGGGATAAAAATAAAACCTCTCAAGCATATCCCCACAAGATTCATAAGGCGGGCACTTGTAAAAAAAAAGATATAGCACATGCTGACTGCAACACCACATGCCAGGAATCCTGGAAACAGCAATACCTACCCAACAAGAACACTCAGTTGAACCCTGAACTCTGATTCTGTTTGAAGCACTGTGGCAAAAGAAGCAATTTATATGTCTGCGATTCACAGATTGAAAAATAAAGACAAAGGTGAGGATGTCTCTCCAGCACTCAGTGATATAATATAAATCAGAGGCTTATCAGTTCAACTATGTCGTCCCATGTGGGAAATTTGCCTCATAGGTACAGGATGGAGAGAGGAAGAAAGAGATCTCCACTGCACTCGACTGTAAAGCTCTCCTATCTTACGCACATTATTTCAAGTGGGCAGTTCGCACTTCTTCCCACATTTTATGATCTATCAGCTCTGTCATTTTCCCCCTCTTCGCTCACTGTTTTACACACAGTAAAGCAAAAACACCCACAAGGCTTAAAAACCAATTCTCCTGCTCCTGTCCCGCGTCTATAAATCCTCTGTGATATACAGTACACTTTGTTTTAAGCACTTCCGACCGCTTCCACAGCACAATCAATGGAGTGGTTAAATTAGAGGGCATCAAAACAGCTTGAAAATATAAATGTTCTTCGTCAGTCTCCCGGAATATAGCAGAGAGCTGCTTTCTTGGACATCCTTTTATCGATTCCTTGTTTTTCCCACGCTCAGCACTGTCACTGTACACCGGTCAGGAGCTGCATATGTGAAATTTACAACATCTCGCTGGATCAGGCGTTCCCAACCAGCCAATGCTGCACACTTGCTGTTCCATCAGCCCTTCTGTCTAGTTTTTTTACTTTTTATTTGAGAGGAAACGCTCACACACTGCGCTGTCTGAAACCCAAGGCTGTCAGACACACAAGTGTCTTGATAAGATCAGCATAATTGGCACATTCATCCTGTTATTAAAGTGCTTTGTGGTTGCGAGATCAACAGTGAAAAGATGTGATGCTCACTCTTGGCATTGTCGTTTACTTGAACACCCTCAGACTTTGTTAGTACACAATGAAAATACGTTTTGACTAAAAACAAAATAGGTCCAAATAGGGTTGTGCAGCCTTAGGCACACCAATTATATCTGCGGAAATAAAATGAACCGCTGCTTGAAAATGCTGCTGGGAAACCAAAAGGACTGTATTAGAGGTGTGTAAGTGAACCAACTTTCAGGATTTTTCATTAGGTTTTATGTGATGGAGGAAAACGCCATGAAACTACTATCCAGGAACATTTTAATGAGTCTGAATCGGGGAGAGAAAAAAAATTAAAAGAGGTATTCAAAATGTTGGATTTGCAAAATATAGAAAAATACGCTGCAACGATAACAAATCTGCAACATCTACTCTCCTATTCACACACCCAGGTTCTGCTAATGATGACCAACATGGTCCCATAAGCCATCACTAATAAACATTACATCTAATCTGATTCATGATATTGTTTATGGAGTAAAAAGTAATTCAACTGTACAATTATGAGTCAGATCAGACTTAATGATAAAAGATTGATCCTTTATGTTGCCATCATTGTGGCAGCTTCCCTTATTTTCACTTCAGCTTTGTGGAAACAGCTTCATTAGCTCGTCTACTTTGACCAGCCATGAAGGCACGCCAGTCAAACCGAGGCACAAGACGCAGCAGCGCAGGCAAACAAGGGTCCTCATCCGTCACTACACAATGCGACAATGACGACCAGTTTCAAAGCAAACGCTTTACGAGACAGACGAACTGAAGACGCTCAAGAGCATCATACGATTTCCTTCAACTTCAGCTCACATCAACGGACGAGCAGAGGAGAGCGAGAGGAATATTACAGATTTAGTCCGAGGCAAGCATCAGTAAATGATTTCAGAAAACACTGTGATGATGTGGGTCTCAAAGACAAGCAATTTGGCGTGATTATTTAGCAAACATCCACTTTATTGCACATAGCTACAGCGTATGAGCCTGATTACTGGTGGGAGTTAGCTCAAGAGTAATCTCATGAGGTGAATGGTAAGTGGTGGAGAGACGACGAGCAGCAGAGAGAAAGAAAGAAAGAAAGAAAGAATGGTAAGAGTTCACATATTTGTTCAGACAAATGCCCATGTCTGGCTCCTCTGCCTTGAAAACATAAATCAGAGCAGTCTACTCGGGATTCATCACACAGACTGAGATGATAGCGCAGGAGGCCATCGAGGTGATTCCTGAGAAGATGAACCAAGGCGGAGGGGTGGGAAAACGTTCTATTTCTCTTTTAAATACTGTTCTGTAAAAACAAGCAAAAACTAGCGATTGTTTTCAATGCTGATAACTGTACAAATTGCAGGTGCCTACATCTGAACCGCAGCGCTAATCCACTTAGCAAAACAAGAAAAGAAGCCGTAGCCGCGTGATGGATGCGAGCGTTTCCACTGCGACTGAAAGTAGAACAAACGGTTAAAGATTTCCGTTCTGTTCTGCAGTTTGGTCTCTGCCACTGTGTTTAAATCTGTGCAGCATCTGATGGATGATGCGGTCGATAATGAGAGCTGGATATGTCCACATTTAACTGTCTTCCTAACGATAAGTAATGACGGTAGCTTAGCTAACACAATTAACACTGGCGCAGAGGAAAATAAAATTCCCCCTGAATGAAGTATTATGTAAATTATTAATTACCACACAGACGATTGCAATCTTGTTCGGCTGCCCATTGGCACTCAAATAAATGTGAATGATTTGGAAACAAGAGAAATTGTGAAGATAATCCCGACACGGAGGGAATGTGAGAAAATTTTAACAAATACCACCTGCTCCTTAAGCAAATTATAGAAACCATTTGCAATTTAACCGCTAAAAAAACTGCCCCTTATGTAAACCGACAACAAACGCAAACAGGAACGTGGGAACGATGAGCGAAACCATCTGTATGATTTTGCGCTACTCAATAAGACGTCCATGTTTCAGTACATCCAGCATTTACAGTTTTACAGAGCATATTTTTTCTTCACCTATACAGATGGTGCAAACCCAACACCAGAGCCACAGTTTAATAATCTCTTTTTAATTTGAATTTCAAATACATTTTTTTCTGTACACTCTCATTCTATATTCAATGAGCAATGCATGTTTTATGAGCAGCACTTTCCACAGATTCACTTGTACGAACGTCTCTTCCTCGTGTGTGTGTGTGTGTTTCTGAATATGCAAGTGTGTGACCAAGAGACAGGGTGAGTAATGAACAGATAAAGAGCCAGTGAGAGGTAAAAAGGCAAAGACAGAGAGAGACAGAGAGAGTCCAGAGCGAGAGAAAGTGATCTCTCAGATTTGGTGTCTCAGCTTAATGACACCGGACCCACATGGGAGAGAAGGAAAACCAAGCACTGTGCAAGAAATGATGAATCCAAAGACCGATAACCCCGAGCCTCCCCGATATATATATTAAAAAAAAAAAGCTCAGAAATTAACTGCTCAGCTTCTGTGTTTTGCAAGAAAAGCTGCAGTTTTCCCTCCACTTGCGTTTTTCTTGCA
This sequence comes from Stegastes partitus, assembly GCF_000690725.1. Lineage (NCBI taxonomy): Eukaryota > Metazoa > Chordata > Actinopteri > Pomacentridae > Stegastes > Stegastes partitus. The sequence continues at coordinate 303,236 of NW_007578146.1, read as the reverse complement.
CTTCATCTGCCTTTTTTTTTCCTGTCAGCCCGTCATTCTCTTTCTACTGCTGCATATATCAGCTGCTTTCAATATTGTCTCAGCACCTTAACCGAACCAACATCCCCCCCCCACAACTCCACTCCTCCAACCTGTCCTCCCGTTGTGACCATGGACAATATGTCTGTCGGACTTTGACAAATTAAACCAACTGGATATATGGCTATAACCTTCACAGGATAACATGGAGCGAAAGAGAGCAGCAGGGGAGGGTTTACGGGGAAAAGGAGAGGAAGCGAGACTGAAGGAGGGAATGGAGACGCGTACAGATGGATGATGGGATATACCGAGCAGAGCATGGCATTTCCAAGCCAGGTACGACACGAGATGGTGCACATATAGACCAATTTTCTAAATGTCACTGTGTTTCCAAATAAGTCGGTACAGCTGAAACACACTGAGCAGGAAAGACAGTTAATTAGCCTTAGAGGGCAACGGTCCACCAGCTTTTTAATAACTCTCCAACAAAAAAAAAAAGAAAAAACAGAGGCACAGTACTCTGACAGATGACAGCTATTACAAAAACGGATTTTTCCAACTTAATCCAATAGATTAACTTCCTGAACTATGACAACTACAGTCGACCAACTTTAAAAGTACCACAGCATCATCCTGCACCAATATGTTATTCACGAAATGGCCCCACATCTCAATTTCTTTCCTTTGACAATCAGATTCTATTTGTGATAAATGAGTCGAGCTGTTGTTTCAATGCAGTTTCCTAAACGTTCATCAGCACTCAGCAACAAAGAAAACTATTCAAGCCACACATTCAGTTGTCTGTCAAAAGAAAGCTTCAAACAAACATCCTTTTCATGGCAGCGGTGACAAACTGACAAGCGGCGCTATCAGCCACTCCAATTAATTTTCTCAAAGCAAGCTTTTATAATGACTCTTTTTTTTTAATTGCTCGAGTGGCTGCTACCGAGCCGCATTTCACCTGTTATGACAAATAGCCACCTCCACCGCACACACACCGACACGCACTTGAACTGCACACGCACACACAAACCGGCAAGAGGGGGGTCGTTAAGAAACTATTGTTGTGTTCCTCTCTGCTCAGCATGATAACGCCTTGATTGATACAGAGGTTCCTCAGTTAATCACCTGGCTGGATGACTCCAACGCAACGCCGTCTGGCAAATGGTGCACAAACTAAAACAGGACACACGCAGCACAAACTCAAAGGAGGATAAATGTACAACTACGCACGAGTGAAGACACAGAACTGCAACGCACACTTGTCACAACGCACCTGCATCCGTCTACCCCACAAGTTAACTCACCTGCTCCGAGTGGCCGGGGTGAAAGCTTTCAAAATTGGCCTCGGGTAATCTTGTTCCCTCTCGCTCCCTTCACTCTCTCTTCTGTCCCTTTCGGATACTCTCTCCCTCGCCCTCTCTCTCTCTCTCTCTCTCTTTCTCTCTCTCTCTGTGTGCACGGACGTCCTGCGGGCCGCTCACCCTTCCTGTGTGGCTCGGCGTAAGTGCATCGATCTCACGGCCAAGTGGTACGTGGCCCTGCTGCTTCCACGAGACTCAGATGTGCGCTCTCCTCTCCACCGCTCACTCTGCTTCACACAGCTGCAGAGGGAAATATGAGGATGGGCAACGTGGTGGTGCTCCACTCTCTCTCTCTCTCTCTCCCTCTCTCTCTGTAGTGAGCTCAGATGCTCTCTCTCTCTCTCTCTCTTTTTTTTTTTTCCAGGTTGTCAGCTGCTCCGATGCTCACTCCCGCTGTCTCCTCACTCTGTCACTCTTTCTTGCTGAGCTGAACTGCATGCTATCTCACCATCTCCTTTTTTTTGCTGTTCCTTCATTGACTCCTCTGCCTTTCTCTCCCTCAGTATTGATCTATGCATGTGTGTCTTTGCTAGTGCAGCCTCTAGTGGCCGACTCCTCTCCGTGCCGCTCGCAGGGTCGGAATTAAATTGTGCTCACAGAGAACGGGGAGCTGTGCTGTGCATTTGCGCCGGCGCCATCTGCCAAAAAGAAATAAACATAGTTAAAAACTAATGCAACACCAACCGACAGAGCTGCAGCTAATGACTGCTGTAATTATCAGCCAGCTCGTTTTACTTTTAATGAATCAATTACTTGTTTAGTTTCTAAACCCCAGAAAATGCTGAAAATTTTTCAGCATTCTGTCCCAACTCAAGATGATGATTGTTTTACCCGATTCAATATTCAAAAATACAATAATGGTGCATTTTTATAAAACTAAGAAATGTAGAGAATTGCAAATCTTTTTTTTCCCCTCCTATCAGTCCATCATTTCAGCACCTCAGCTTAAAGCGAGGTTTAAAAAAAAAAAAAGCTGGACAATCACATATAGGGATTAAAGATTAAAATTCTTGTGACCTTGATTTAAAGAAAAGCTTAAAATATACGCTGCAGAACTGGGAATAGTTTCTTCAGTTTAAAAAAAAAAAAAGGTAAAACATCCTGACTTCAACTGTCTGGGTGCTTTTGAGCAAAGTATTTAAAGCTAAATGTTTATTACTCTATTTGTACTGTCCACTGCTTTAAGATGAACAATAAAGGTTTCTTACTCTGTTTTAAATTATTGCTTTGGTTTCTTTGCTTGTTTTTTTTTATCCATCATTAACTTTACTGATATTTAGCTACACAGCAAGTGTCTAAACAAACTCTCAAAGTGCTTACAGGGTAGAAAAATCTAGAAATAATGAATAAAATGGTGACCAGTGACTGTAAAGGTCATCACTGTGCACCACGGGCAGAAACCATACAGGAAATCCTTAGAGATGATGAAATCCATAATTGAGGCATGTTATTGACTTGCAATTAAAATGCAGGAATGCAGACGTGTTACAGTTAGAAGTTTGAATATCAGCCATGCTAGCTGTTAGCTCGTCAACAAAAGCTTAATTAGTGTCAGACAGTAACTTTGGGTCAGCAAGTCTGTTCTGGAATCAGTTTAGCAAATACAGTCAGAAAAAAACACCAATATTATTAATATTCCACTATATTAACAAGCCATGTGTAATATATTTGACATACCTGGACGGGCAGGATATACATAATGAAGGAGGTTAGCTATCCACGGCTCACCTGGATTTAAGCAACACATAATTAGCAGCAGGTGTATTTAATTAACAGGGGTTTTTTTTAAGGAGACTCACCTGAGAACAAAGTGGACTTCAGTCTTCCAGGAGGACATGGCAAAACTAGGTTAGTCCACATGAGAAAAAAATTATTTAAAAAACAAACAAAAAAACGCTAATTATTCCCGCAGTGTGTAAATTCAGTCCATCAAACCAGGTGAGGCGCCTCATATCAGCTCAGTGCTGCCGCCGGTGGCCGGAAGTGGTACTGCAACAACATGGAGGCGCAGCTGCTGGATCAGAGGTTTGTCCCATAAAACTGGATTATCAGATAATTATCCACAGACTTACTGTCTGGTGGTTCCATAAAGCAGATTCAATAAACTTCAAGCTCAGTTATTCTGGAAACTTCTGCTGGAAAAGTTGTTGCTTAAAAAAGCCACAAAAAAGTCAAGATTTTACCACCAAGTCTCTAGTGTGCTTTATTAGTTCAATAAATTTAGATAGATAGATAGATAGATAGATAGATAGACAGACAGATAGAAAGACAGATGCTTTAATTTAAGCCACTGGGCTTCTCTGAGTGGTCAGAAATGAATCAAGCATAACATTCAACCACTAAAACTAACTTTTCTGTTCAGGAATGCGAGTAAATAACTATAATTTGACATCTTAATCATGAAATAATAATGTTTTACTGTTTTAATAATTAGATTTTAGCATTAAAAATATCATTTTGGTTATCATTTTGGTTAAAGAGCTTCTACATACACATTGGTGTATTAACAATTACAGAAACATAAAAAATATATATTTTGGTAATTACAAATGCTGTTTTAGGGCAGCTGTGGCGTAAACCTTCCTGTTAAGTACCGTACATGCATTACAATTCAGAATCAGAATCAACTTTATTGGCCAAGTTAAAACTAAAAATAGGAATATAAAAATAAATTGTATAGTATATTAAACATAGTTAGCACTACAACTGCAAAAAAAAAAAAAAATCTACACTGACCAGAAATGCAGCTTTTAAATCCACCTGCTTTCTTTTTTTAATCTTCTATTTTCCTGATAGAAAACCACTGAAGCTTTGAGATTTAATCCATAAAATATTCCTTCAGGTTTTCTATTCTGATACTGTTTGAATGTACTGTGTCAAAGATTCAGTCAACGTGCAAACACCATGACAATCCGGGGAAACTCACTTACTCCATTTTTTTCATAATCAGAAACAACAGATGCGGTATTTCTAAAGTAACTGTTTTAAGCTTTTCTTCATCATTATTCCTACTGTTTAGAGCATAAATATTAAGCATAAGACAACAGGTGGAAATCAGCCACTGTTGCCTGCTGTGCATCTGAAAAATATTTTCAATAAAAAAAGTATTTCCTATTATGATGTTGTGCCACCAGGCTCAGCGGTAGCAGCAGGAATATCGGTGTCTGAATCAGTGATAATAGCATAAGATTCATGGCCGTATTTCCATGATAATAGTGTGATAAAAACCATCATCTCTCATTCCATACAGCTCTGTAATGCAGGAATTTGCTTAATATTGATAATAATTGTAGTTTTGTGACACTGCAGATACACTGCGACGTGCGAGAAAAGTTTCACATGCACAGCAGATCGTGTCGTATAGAACAAATACCGCTAGAATAATAATTACATTTCATTTTAGTTTAAAGCGCGTCCTTCAGAACTCTCACAAACGCTTTTATCTTTACTATGCAGTGAACTTCTGCTGAAGCTTTAAGAAGTTTAGATGCGCCGAGAAAATGTTATAGCCCTGTTGGCCTATTAGCCTTTCTCTCCTAAATATATCTGAGCGGTAAACAAAAAAAAAGTCTTTAATGTAGGTTGTCACAAGGACTCTTACAATCTATTGTTGAGCAGTTTAATAAATTTGTTGTCGTGCTCAGTGACACCTGAACACAACGGATGCACTCGTTGTTTTATTCAAGTGCAAAATAAGGGTTATTTTTTTTTGTTCTGTGTTAAAGTTCTGGTACTCTAAACAGAGTATGTTTAAATAAAAATGTAATGCATAGCTCAGTCCTGTTCTTTTATAAAAACAACACCACCATTATTATGTTAAACAACTCAGAGTTGTACCATCTTGCATTCATTGTGTGACTTTTAGGTGAGGCAGGAGAGCATTGTAAGCTACACAACATGAACTGAAAGCGAGCTGGGCGTTATGGGAGGAACCGCGCTGCCAGTAACAGAAGGCGCTGCGGCTATCCTTGAGAAGTGAACCCATGCTTATCTGAGGAAACCGGCGTTTCAGTGACTGCTCAGGCAGCGTGAAGGACGTTGCATGAAGACGAACCTCCAGAGACGTGCAAGAAGAAAACCTTTGCTCACAAAATGGCACGAAATTGCAAAATTAAACTCCTGTCAAAGAAATTGCAATAAATCCTGATTAAATGTGGCATTCTTTAATCACATTAAACCAAAAATAAATGTGTGAATCAGATGGGGGTCACACGGAGTCGCATGAGTGTAAAAGGTGTCGGGGAGATGACATTTATAGATGGCACCGGGAACGCAGGTTTATGAACCCAAACGCTGAACGAACGGACGACTCGGCGTCTCAGAAAGCTTGGCAGCAGAGCAATTTAACAATATAACAATGATCCCAAGCACACTGCAACAAGCAGACAAGAGTTTTTAGAGAAGAAAAAAAAGTATGACCTGGTCAAGCATGTCCCTTTCCTTGAATCAAACAGAACACCTCTGGAGTATTTTTAAGAGGAGGGCAGAACAACAAAACCTCTCCAGCAGCTGAAAAGAATCGTCTGTGAAGAATGGTGGAAAATCTCTCCAAAGATTTGTAGTTGTCAAAAATAAAGGCGCAAAATGTCAGAGATTAAAGATTAGAGTCACATTAATGATTGATGTACTCTTTATGTGTACTTGAGGGCCTGTATTTTTAATTAATTATGTATAAAATATATAATTTTGAACCATGTTTTTTTGTGATCCAAGTGTATCCTCTGGTTTGTTGCACAGTGTAGATTAGACCACCACAGGGGTTTTATGTCCCTTTAGCCCTTCCATGTTAACTTTCACAATTTCAGGTAATTGCAAGCTTTTCCTCTTCTTTTATATTCTAAGAAAACTTTTCTTTTTCTCAAGTGTGTTGCCATGATGAAATCTTTTGTCCAAACCTTGACATTCACACTTCAGCAAAGTGTTTGTTTGTCTCTTCTTGCGCTGTTTGTACTCAACTGAATGACAACCACACAGCTGTCTAATATTGTTTCTTGAAACTTTTCATTCCAATGAAGCCTCTTGAATAAAAGAAAAAAACATTAAAATTGAAAACTATTTGTCTAAGAGGTGTAGAAGATGAGTCTGGCAGCAGCAGCAGCAGCAGCTTGTGTACCAGAAACTGCAAAGATTTTTATAATTATCTCACATGTACAGGTTGACATTAAAATGCATAATTTATTCATGTAGAGGTGAAGTGCAGATGCTTTTGTTGTGCCGTGAATGCATAAGGACACATCGACGACTGACTTCAACTAACTCATCAACTGCTGGACTGCAGAGGGAGAAAAAAACTGTTTTTTAAGTGTGTGGAAATTAAAAGAGGTCAAGTGTTACTTTGCATCAGTGAACTCAAATATTTGCTGAAATAATCTCAAACGGAGCAGCAGAGACGCAGCAAAATGTGTCTTTTTTAAAGTTGCTGATTTGGTTGCGGATGTGTTTGTCAGGTGATGATAAAGAGAGGACCCAGGAGGAACGCTTAGGTTTTATTCTTAGTAAGTCACACACACACACACACACACGTTTGCGCATCTCGACTTGTGCTTACGATCATCAAAACGACACAGGAGTCAAAGCATATTCACACCACGGGAGATCAACCAAAAATACCTGAGGCTCTCCAACAAAACAGGATAGACGGTAATTGTGAGTTTGTGTAGGAAAGACTATGTGGGCAGAATGGTAAGACGCTGGCCTAGATAGAAGTCCATAGGGTGCCATTAGCCAGGTATAGCAGGAGAACCTGATGCTAGCTGTCACAGCTGATGAACAGACTTTGGAAGAGATCACTCGCTGGCTTACGTAGGGATCATCACAGCGAGCTAATTAGAAATGCTCAGCAAGAAAAAGCCTGGGAAAAGATAAACATGCTTATGAAATCACACCTCCACACAGACACAGAGGAGAGGGAAGAGTTGAAAGTGCGTTTTACCCGTCGTAACATCAGCCACGTGCATTCTTCACGTTCACAGGTTTGTTGTTGAATTATAAAGGGTGATGTTTTATCCACAACAAAATGTGTTTCTAAAAAAAACAAAACCTGTACCAGTCAGTTTGATTAAATCTGGGTAAAAATAGCAACAGCTGTGAGTTTCAGACTCTCTACAGGATACAGGTTACTGAAATAAATGTTTAAAAAAGAAAAAACCTTACTAAATGTTTTTAATATTCTAAAAAAAATTGTTTTAATGACACAGAATAGTTCTGATTATTACGACAAACTTTTAATGTGATATGTAGTGTTTAACACATTTATAAGAACACCTGTCTAACTTGTTAAGCAGTGTATATCTATATATATAAACCATCCAGCATCATGAAGCGCTTTTATTCGCACTCAACTCTCGACGTTTAACCATTTCAAACAGTAGTTAAGAATTTCAAACTGAATTCAACTTCTTATACCCAAATTTGAGCCTCTGAGCCACGGGGCGTCTCTGAGAAGTCAGAACTGAATCAAACATAACATTCAACCACTAAAACAATTTTTTCTGCTCAAGAATGCAAGTAAATAACTATAATTTGACATCTTAATCAAGAAATAATGACCTGCTTTAACGTTTTTTCAAGGTTTTTGTTATTTTTTTTGTAAAAGAGTAAATTTGAAAATTCATGGATAACAATAATAATTAGATTTTAGTATTAAAAATATCATTGTGGTTAAAGAACTTCTACATACTGCTGTATTAACCATTACAGAAACATGAGAAATGATTTAGCTAATTACCAATGCTGTTAAATTTGGGCAGCTGTGGCATAAACCTAAATTAATTAATAATAAATTTGATAGGCTCTGCATCCGAGCACCTTATCCAATTTATATGCATGCCAGAAAGTTGTTGCATATCTCTGCGTAGACGAATGACACAACATGTGTTTATACACCAGCTGATAAGACACAAGCATTGTGTGGGCTGGCAAACAATGAATGTTCAGGTTCAAGAAGTCAACAAAGATGCAGCTATACAGTGAAAACCACCATCCTCTCTGCACGCCGTGTACAGTACCAGTTCTGACGAGGAGGCATTTCACTTTGAAATGTTTGTCCTTGAACGTGTGAGAGTGTGAAGTGCTTTGCTACTGTAAAAAATAATAACAATAATAATACTAATTTACATAAGTTTTGATAGATTTTTCACCTTTGGCACCAAAGCGGCAAAGATTTTTACATATTTAAAAAAAGAAAAAAGTTCATTTTATGATTCTGGACTTTTCTCAGAGACTTTTCAGTTTGTTCATGGAAGCACCCAGGGATCAAACCACCACACTGCTATGTAGCTTATTTAATCAGATCTTGAACGAGCAGGTCTGCAGGCCACCTTTGTTTTCAGTGGAAGTGTGCAGCAGTGCTTCATAGATTTTGTCTGAATATTATATGACCTAAGAAAGTTTTGCAGCATAACTCAGTGGTGCTATTCTCTGATACACTGTATAGCAATTTTCATTAGAAAGCGCAGTGCAAAGTGGCTGTAAGACGTTTAAGAAATTCTGCAACAACAAAAAAACCCTTCCACATAAACAATAACTAAATGAATTGTACCTATGATTACAAACAACACAGTCATCCACTTAAACTCAAAACTAATTCACTGGGTAACACCAAACAACAGCTACATGTGAATTATTAAGGGCTTGTTTATGTTAATATCTATATTTTCAATTCTGGTATTTGTCAAATACAGTTATTAATTCCTCATCTTTGCAAAGCTCCAGTGTGCATTGGAATAAACTGCAGGGATCTTTAATGTTAAAGCTGGACACACTGATTCAGTGTGGATGCATAATCGAATGTCATTTTAATGTTGATGTCGTATTTACATGAAAGCCAGAGAATAAAAATATCAGCTGTCTTTGGGAGGATGTGCGCAGACGCTCATAAACACAAAGACTTACTCACTTTGAAGAATGTGATCAGGGGATAAGACTGCAGCACTGTGAAATAAATTGACATCCTAATATATTGTTTCTGCTTTCCCCGGCCCGCAAATGACATCCATGATTTCCAAACGGCAACGGCAGTGTTGATTATTGTAAACAGCTATTTCAATGCAAAACACAATAAAACAAGCTGCACTGTGCAGAATTCGCCGCTCGCTGCTGCTCCAGCGGGTTTCCAATTGATTTACCTCTCGCAAGAAACATTCATGGATGCAATGCAAGTGACATTTCCCGTATTGTACAGCCATCCATTGCATCATTGTCATTTATGAGCCTCAGAAAGAGGACTATTTCATGAAAATTTGATGGTAAGAAATGATTTCAGTCACTTGTGGAAGCTCAACCTGCTGCGTGCTCAGCTGCTGCCACTATTCTTCTTCTGACTTTTTCGTCGAGCAGGTTTTTATTCTCGATGTCTCCTAAAGTCAAGCCTCAAGCGGCTCCGTCTGCATTTACTTGAGATCAGATGTGGCGCTGAGCCAAATGAGGCTTTTAATCTCTTTTTGTTTTTTTTAAATCAGCAATGTGGTCATCCTGACATTAAACCTCTTGCTTTGCTGTGGAAAATAAAAGTCAGCTTGCAGTAGCAGCTTCTCTGCTGGCCTAAACTCTATCTGAATCATTGACTTACGTTGTAATATTTTCCCGTAATTTTTTATAATATTATTCCCAATAGAGTCTATTCTCTTCATTTCATAGCGTGTCTCTGGGCTGTGGTGCTTCCAGTAGTGTATGTTTATATTAGAGCTTTTCTCCAATCATATTTCAGCCATCATGTGTTGCCGGGGTCACAAAAATCTGCCCTGAGGCCTTCAGGATCAAAAGTTCAGGCGCCTGTAGCTTAAAATGCATTGCAATGAAACTGGAACCAATCAGATTTAGAGTTGGTGATCCCAGGGTACGATAACATCAGCATTTCCACGTCCTCTGATTGGATGGCCAGAGGGCTCAGCCAAAGCTGGAGGTTCGTATCTGTAGCGACCTGCACGAACTAAAATTTTATCGTAAAAGTGTTTTTTTTTGTTGTTGTTTTTTTTTTTAATTAAGCAAGCAGACATTCTCAGCCTTCAAGCGAATTAAAACTCGTGGTGGAAACACGACTGGACAGACCCGACCTTCAGCGTCAGCCTCCATGGAGATAGAAGAGGACTTATTGTTGGAAGTGAAACGCACGGATTAGCTGATTGAAATCATCATGAGGAAAGAAAGGAGGATGTGTTCAAATAATCACAAGTTTTGATGAGTAAAATGTATATTTTGGTCATTTTATTGGGTTGATACTGATGCTGCTGCTCGCTGTGGCTGCACTTAATGGAGACTTGTTGAGTTGTTTTAATGGGTGTCTTGCTTTAGTGATAACATTCATTCTCATGACCTGAGATACCCGTCTGCGATGCAACATCCTGTTATGCTGCCTTTATGCACAATACTGATGGTTTCTATAGCCGTGGCATCATAACGACGGTGTTAAGAGGTGGTTCGATTCAGGTAGGGGCGCCGCTGAAGGCCTAGGAGTCAAATGCACGGCCCGCCACTGGCTTGCAGACTGTGTAGTGAATGGATAACGGTGCAATGCTACGGTCTGAGAAGTTCACTACATTTCTGAGCCGCTATAGGATTCAAGACAGAACCATTCTTCGTGCAAGTAGTAGGAAACCTGTGCTGCCTGGAAACCTTGGTTCATCATAAAGAGCAGACAGACAAGGGCATCACAAAGGAAACGCTGTGTGGCTCTTTTCCCACTGCTGTGTGTGTGCAGGACCTTCTGGAGGATCAGGGAGTGCTGACTGGTGATGAAATCGCCCACACGTTAATCAATAAAGCTTTATATTTCTCAACATTATTAGAGTATGCTAATAACCCAATTAATGTCTGTTTGGTCCCTTTACGGCTCAGCTTGCGAGCGCCACAGCCACCCTTTGCCACCCGACCTTTCCACGGAGCGTAAAGGTGCTGTGACGTTCGCATGTCGATGGAAAACGTTGCTGCACTCTGACCCCGAAAAAAGGACGTGATGTAACATTACTGTGGGGAAATAGATAAACATCGATCAGAGCAACAAACGCGCTGTAAACAGAGCGACAGTACAATCACACCGGACAAAACCATAAATCTGGATCTCGGTGTGGGAAAGAAGGATGTGGGTTAACCGACTAGACATTTTATTAAAAGTGAAAAACATCAAACTTCCCCGAAGTGAATCATTCATGCTCTGATAACCATGAATGTCTATAAAATATTTCATCTGAAGCATCTCCGGAGTCGTTTTGAGTCTGATAGATCCTGAACCCTATCAGCCATGTTTAGCTTCTGTAATGATGTCCGATACTTTTTTTTATTTCGTTATAATCAAGGCGCTCGTGTATTCTGTCAACAGACGCAGGGCCCACCGAGGTGATCGAAGTCACTCGAGAGAAGACGTTTTCCACATATTTTATCATCGGCCTCCGACTGCATCGGGGACGAATGATGCGCTCTGACAGACGGGTGAACATTAGTTTATGACAAAAACTGAGTGCAGAGGATTAGAGCACTTTCAGAGGAAATTTGTAGAAATTGGAACGTGGTCTGAACATCTGTCACAGGAGTTGAACTGCCAAGGGAAAATATCCCATCGTTTCTTTTCTCTCTCTCTCTCTCTCTCTCTTTAAATGAAAGGGGAAACATTCACTTCTTTACTTAATTAAACATGAAAACATTCTTTCTTTCTAATTAAAGATCTACTGAGCTGGCCAACTGAAGTAATCTCAGGTGCCTGAGCGTCTCTCCACACTTCATTTCACTCCTTTTTAGCGCCATGGCAGCGCGAGGAGAGCGCTCTGCTACTGAATATCTGTCAGCGCAAAACAAAGAAGGAGGGGGGGACAACTTAACCGAAGCACTTTGATGTTCGGGGCTGTGTATTTTTAGCCGACAGTTCAAATGGCACTTAAGGTGAAATAACAATAATTGACATATAGAGGCTAATGAGAGCAAACCAGGCTGCAGTGAGGCAAAGTGCAAGAAAATAGATTTAGACTGGAGAGATACGGCTGATAAATGACAGAAAAAAATGTTGATTTATAATTGGCCGTGCAGCGTTTGCAAACAGAACGCACCAAATAAAGGCTGTAATGACGTTATTAAGTATTTAACAAGGCACTTGACAACAATTATAGCTTGTCCTATGAGGCATTTACAATAACAGGTGTATCAATGATTAATAAAGTACAGATCATGCATCACATTTAACGACTTGCACACATGCTGAACCTGGACTGTGTGCCGTAGAGCATTTATTCATGTTAAGTGTCCAAAAAAAAAGAAAAAATAACAAATCCTGCATGTGCAAACCACACCACATCGCCTTCATCATGTGCAAACACGGTGACAAATGAAAGGAAAAAACCAACACACGGTGTCTCATTAAGGTGTTGGGTCACCGTGTGCTGCCAGAACCGCTTCAGGGAGCCTTGGCACCGACTCTCCAAGTCTCTGAGCCCTTTGATTGATAGAACACAATTCTTCAGAAAGGTATTTCTTCATTTAGCCTTTTAATGATGGCAGCGGCAGAGCGCTGTCTAACACATGGGTCCAAAATCTCCCACAGGTGTTGAATGAGGTTGAGACCCGGTGACTGTGATGGCCACAGCGTGTGATTCACGTCTTTTTAATCAAGCCATTCGGTGACCTCTTGCCCCCAATAGATGGGGGCATTGTCGCCCTTTAAGAGACCACCACCACGAGGTTAGAACAGCTCCATCACTCACTTTAGTATGATTTACAGTTCCCTGCAAGGAGACACGTGGACCCAAGCAAAGCCAGCAAAATGGCCCCTTACTGCATAACAGCATCATCACAGACCCCACTCATCCTGGTCATAAACTGTTCTCCCTCCTCCTCCCGTCCAGCAGGCGATACAGAGTCCTGCAGACTAAAACCACCAGACACAAAAACAGTTTTTATCCCACTGCCATAACCCGACTGAACAGCTGAGCCACTCCAACTGCTACATGCACTTTCATTTTGCAATAATGTACATATACCTTTTCTACTGGATGTGTAAATTCTTGTATATATTTGTCTTATCTTGTTGTTGTTTTTTTATTAATATTTATTGTATTTTATTCTTTTTCTTCTGTAGCTATTTTACTTTATTTTCTTTTAAAATTTTCCTATTTCTATTATTCGTGTAAATCCCTAAGGCGACACCAACAGCCGTAACCAAATTCCTTGTATGTTGTGTACGTACTTGGCCATTAAAGCTGATTCTGATTCTGATAACAGAGCCACTGGATCGCCTCACTGTAGAAGCCGAGCATTCAGGCCTTCACTGTGTTTCGCCCACACATCTGATCTGTGTGCACTACAACCCTACTTTTACAAAACCCTCTCTATGTATCTGTTCTTTTTGACAGCCTGATCAAGTCCTGCACTGACATTCTAAAGGTAGGAAGACTTACGACCTGGCCGAAAATGGCTGTAACAGAAGGAGAGACACACCAAGTTTCAAAAATTAAAGCTTGTCTTTAGTCACTTAGATTATACCGATTTAAAAGCCAAACCAGTCAGTGGTGTGTGTGTGATGAATGCATGAATTATGTCTGTGCAAGTGTCACATCCTAAATGAAGAAAACTGACCCATAACCAGACCAGTGTGTTACCTACGGAGGGGAGAAGAGAGTGATTTGACTCCAGTCGGCCCTTAAGTAACCCATGAACACACTGGGTGTCACAGGTGCTCCAGATTACATCAAACAGCCACTCACAGAACCAATAGACGAACCCCACAAGATATAAGATGGCCTCAGGGGTCATCACTACTTATTTTTCTCCTTACATATCACACACAACGATTGCAGACATTAAATGTGAGCTCTCTGTCATATTTTCTGTTTGCTGATGTTTTCCCCATAGATCTGAATGCAGACGTCTCTTTGGTAATGTGACGGCCCCCTACTATATTGGTGGAACACATTAGTTTTCTGGATTGTGCTTTGCTGCCTCAGGTCCCTGGACTGCTGGAGTGGGTGGTCTTAACTATGTGGCGCGCTTGGGCAGCGCTCCCAGGCTACAAAAGGGCCAACCCCTTAGCTTGTTCTCTCTCTCTCCTCATGCCCGTGACTTGTGGTTTGTGTTCTTTTGGTTTGGTTCTCACATCCGACAACACCTTGCACCACATCACACCCAGGCATCCAGACATCTGCACTCACACTACTGACATTACTGACATACACATCTCACTTTGAATAAATTAATTTTACCAATTAATAAAACTTTAAAATCTGACAACACCTGTGTCGTCTCCCCTCTTTTGCCACAACCTATTTGCTGGGGTTGTGACAAAGTGGGGGCTCGTCCGGGATTTGGTATAAATTAACATCTGCTCGAGGGCAACCCTCTGCATCAACCAGGGGACCTTCAACTCCGACTCCCTGGTCCTCTAGCACGTCGTAATAAGCCTTTATTTGCTCTTCAATTTCGTCTTTCTTCTTAATAAGGTTTCTCACATCATCCATGGTGATTTCAGAGTTTCCAGAACTGCTGGTTTCCGTTGTCATGTTCATGGCTGCTACCTCGGGCTCACCTTTCCTTCTCTTTCTCAAGGTAAAACCAACAAAGAGACGAAGTATGAATAACACTTTTAACAAATACCAGCCTACTCGACCACTGTGTCTTCTCCCCACTCAGTTGCACATGAAATGAACAGCAGCGTGCACCACTGAGTAAACCCCTGAAACAAAGAGCATGCAGCGCGTCAAACAAATTTCCCTCATGTTCACAATCCAATCTGCGTGCCACAATCAAAATTGGAAGAAAAAAAAAAAACAGTGACTGAAGCTCCTGCCACCTGTAACCTCAACGATTCTTTAAGTCTCTTCCTCTTGGTATCTTGATCCTAAATCAAGAGAAACAGGATTTTTAGGCGTCACGGTGCCATGCAGCGCGCCTGCAGAGAAGCGTCTGCTTTTGCTATGTGTCTCCACTCGTTTAATCAGGTTTTTCCTTTAAACTGTCACCTGTCCGTACGACGCTGTAATGTCGTTTAAATATCTCCGGCGGCGACACTAATACGCGTGTGGAATGAATTAGGCGAACACGCATCCAAACAAACACGTCCTTGTTTTTTTCCCGGCGCTATAGCTCGCTTCGTGTCGCTCACACGTATGGCGATGCACGGATCCGCATTGTAGCTTCATAAATAAGAATAATAACAACTCAATCAAGCATGAAATCTACAGAGCGAACCAGGATGAGAAGGACTCTTTAGGGAGTAATGTGTTGCATATTGTAAAAATATCTCCGTATACGTCAATATTTGATGTATTCTGAGCTGCCTTTGACAGCTTGAGTAAAGCAGGTTTTGTTGTTGATATTCAAATATACAATATGGTGAGGATAAAAATAATGCACTGTAAAATCAGCAGTTTAATTTAGTTTCACGACCTTCGACGCTAAATGATGCACAGTTTGTTTAGCATATAGCTTGTTCGAGGCATCTTGGAGAACTTGCCACACAGTTGTTATTAGCGGAGATGGTTCTTTATGACTCTGTCTGAATGTCTGAGAGTGTTGTCATGCTGCAGAATAAATTTGGGGACCAATCAGACACCTCTTTGACGGTTTTGTGCGATGAACAAGAATCTAATCATCTAGAGTGCTTAAAACATTTGCCTGTTCTGTGTGCAGATGAAAATAATAAGTTTAATGTGTGAGTTTAAAATATGTTACAACAAGACTCATAGATGTAAGTCATGAGAGATATTTTTTTTCTTTTTCCGTTTGGTTCAGGGTGCCAGCAGAAGGGCTGAATTTCACCAAAATGCAAGATGTGAGCCGTTCCTCGGAGTCTCGTGTATTGATGAGAGATGAGAGACACAGAAAGAAATAAAGCCATGCCAGATGAGTTAGACTTGGCAACCGTTTACTTGTGAAAGCAGTCTTGGCTCAAAACAGCCTCCTCGTCACCTTCTCATGAAGTGACCTTTATAGCAATTCTGCGCGTCTATTTTTAACGGAGAACTAGACTGATGCTGCTTGCTGAAACTGCAAGACAGTCAGGGAATTTTTAGCTTTTGATGGATATAAATTATGTTATATTAACTAAAAGGTCTACTTAACCCGCTATTTAATAAAACCTTGTCATGCTGAGCTGCCCTGACCTTTGATACTTCGTTGTTTCCCCTGTTATTATTCACCGTAGCGGCTGCCTGTCTGGCTGATGTGGGATTTTGAAGAACATCTACGACAACTGCAGCCTTGTTGTTTTATGTATCAGAGTGTATTTAATGTATTGATTCACTTAAACTCGAGAACCTTTGTCTCATGATTCATTCAAAGTGGGTAAAAAAAAAGTATACAGTGCAAGCAAAGCAACTCAACCAGACATTATTTATTGGCAAGAAGCTCCCTGTAACTACATTCATCTATGAAGGATTGGCCTCCAGTAAAAGCAAATGCGTTGGATTTGCTCAAATTCTTTTATAGCCGTTGCTGCTTTTGGGAATTTGATGCTGCCAGTTTTCTAATTGTACACTTACTACTAACAGTGTTTTAAATTATACTACATTTGAATTAAAGGAAGAGATTAGGTATATTTAAACATGCTGTTGTGCATCCCAAAAACTATGATTTACAGCATTTATGTTCAGTCTTACACCTGAGACACTATCATCCTAATCAATGAGCAATCAGCAATCTTTGAAACTGAATATTTCACATCTTATCAGTAACATGTTCAAGTTTTAATGGCGGTAGCACTCATAATAATTGCACTAAAACTGTAATATATATATATATTTGTAATTAATTTTTTATTTATTCATGTTTAATGAATGTGCTGTAAAGCATTTGTTTCATTTTTTTTATAACCATTATTTGCGGTGTTCACTGTTGATTTGTCATTTTTGTAGTAATATTAAAGTTACAAAATTACATGTAAAATTATATTTACTCAATGAGCAGAAGCTGTATTGTTAGCAATTCACAGCTAGAAGGTTTCTAATAGTATCGAGGACTATTAGCTTCGACAAAGAGTGTATATAAAAATGTAAACCTGTGATTTAAACTTGCATTTTTTCTAACAGCCAGCAGGGGGCGACTCCTCTGCCAGCAAAAGACGTCTGATTGTATCGAAGTCTATGAGAAAATGATCACTTGAACTATTAACTCAATAAATGTTTTTCTAACGAGTTAATGGTCTCGATTGCTAGTTTGAAGCCTCATTCATTGCAGCATGATATTCATTTTGTCAATTAAAATCCCATTTGGAGTAAAATAGACGATAAATCAGGGTATGGTTTAGTGCAAAGGCCACCTCGTGATTGATAGGTTGCTAACATATGCGCATGCAGTGTCCTCAAGTTCCCGCTCGAATCCATCAGCCAAAATTCCAAACTTGAGACTTCCAAATTACAGTCCACAAACCAATGGGTGACATTATGTTAGCTACATCCATCTTTTATGGTCAGTCTTTGAACTAACACAGACAGCCAGTAAGAAATCACAGCACTGAAACGAACTGTGAATTATTGTGGATATCATAGAATTGTGACAAGCAAACACTGGCTGACATTTTATGAATAACATGATTCAAGCGAAGCAAGTGAGGACTTCTAGTGGACAGGTGAGGAACTGCAGAGCCAGAGATGAGAATAGAGGACAAGGCGGATGTGTGCTATAAAAGTCAGCATGTGGCTAAAGAGCCGCCTGTTTCTCCGCTAAAGGTCAGCTGCTTTTGTGAGCCGACACAGCGGCGCTCTTTTTAGCTTTCCTCACTTTTTTCTGTCACTCCGGTGTGAACAGGCCGACGGGTTCACGCACGAACATAAAAGGAATATTACTAATGAAATTGCACCGCCGCGCTTTCCTCTATTTTACATCCATCATCTGCAAGAGACATAAAGGCAAATAAGGTGTGCAACGTGGCCGTGGTCTTTATACCGCAGTGGACCCATTTCTGTTTGATGAACTAATTTATATTTAAGCAAATGATGATAAATTATCAGTGCAGCCCAAAGCAACGAGTGTATTAGTCAGTATTTTTGTACTTGTGTGGGTGTGTTGGTCTGTCTGAGTGTGTTTCTGCATTATGTCGCCTTATGTGAAAAATAACTTTTACAGAAGGCATTCTATGTTATATTAGTATATTAGACAGCGACTCCAAGTCTCATTATCCTGGAGTTTTAGACACTACAGAGGGTTGATAAGTTGACCTTTTTGATGAAAATTAGAATCAAGATTAACAGTGACAAAATTAGAGGAAGCATAGAGAAGTGGATCAGCATGTACAGTCATGACTTGATAATCCAACCCTTAACAATCCTAAACCTTGCCATCCGACAGGTTTTTAGGAAAAACGAACAGAACCCATAAAAAATAGCCTTAACATCCTTGGATTCCGACTCCGACATGACATTTTATGTCACGAACAAAGATAAGGGCGTATTATCTGACTGAACAATCCCACAGATTGGCTACGTTCAGACTGCAGGACTTGATGCTCAATTTGGATTTTTTTTGTGAAATCCGATTTTTTTGCGAGTTCGTTTACGTTTCCAATTAAATGTGAGCTGCATGTGATCTGCTGTGTGGACTTTATACGACCCGAAAGCGTCCTGCATGCGCAGAAGAGGACACGATGGCGTCACACATGCTCAGTGTTTACTAAAGTAAACGAGGATGGTAACGGTGGAGCGTATCTTGCGATTTTCAAGGTGTTTTTTGAAAGTAGTTGTCCAACCGGAGCCAGCACATTTACAAAATAATCGACATGGTTGTGGTGGTATTCTGTCCCTCCTGCCGCCACCACCGATGGTGGAAACAGAACTAACTAAACTAGCATCAGCAGCCAAGTACTTGTGTGTTCCACCCATTCAGAGCGCTCCCCCCGGAGAGGAAGTGGCCGTTCAAGCATCAAGCCCTCCTCGTATCTCGACCTCCGTCTTGACAATCCGACAGCCTTGCTATCCGACATAGAAGAAGGTTTTACATCTAGTGTCGGATTATCAAGTGACAACTGCATGTGTCTGGGAAAAAAAACATTTAAGAGCAATATTTGGAGCACAGAAGAAGGTTTTTGTGTCGTTGCAATATATTCATATTTTATGATTTCATTTGCACTGTTTAGATTGACAAAATCTGACATACATGATACATGACAAACCTGCATCAGGCCAATAACCGACTGTGGTTGGTTCATTCACCAACATTACGTCAAGACTATTTTCAGAATATTAACTGAAAGAACACAGTCGTGGAATTCTCAGGCAGCAGCTATTTTGCAGTGAAAAGGATTTCAGATTTTATTGGCATCTACAATATGTCTAAGGGCTTATTTCTAGTCTTTCACGTATGCAACACAGGCGAACACGGCTGAGGTGGTGTATGTCTGCATCCTATTAATTCAAAACCCAGCCTGTATAATGTTAGAGTCTTGTATGTATTTCTTAAAGCAGTACAGGATCTATGGTTGGTACATGTGGTTGGGAATATTAAGAGACACCCCCCAGTGCTGTGTTAAAGCTTTGGTGGGCAACAGTCCTCCAGCAGCAGCATCAGTCACATGTATACTTCATATGTGTAGCTGGTACTATAGATATATATATATACAGTGGAATATAGCGTATTTAAGATGCCCGTCTCTTGCTCCTGTCATGTGTTGTAGCTTTAGGGGCTGCCTTTTGTGCTGCAGATCTCTCTTGTTAGTGAATTCCTGAGTCTTCCTGCCTGTCCAATTATAGTTGGGTCGACCTCGCACAACTTTTTTTTGTGATTAATTGTTTCTGCAATATGGTTCTTCTTTTCCCTGCTGCTGCTAATTTGAACAGTTTTCCTGCAGTCAGTACGTTAATACTTCAACCACCTGCTGGCTTCTTTTTGAATTGTTTTTTTCATTTCTTTTGCTTTGCTGGGGAAGCCACTCGTCCTGGGTGAGGTGCTGTCACTGTTTGCCGGGATGCACGACTGGTTCACCTGTTTCCAGAGTGTGTTTTTATTGCAGTGACAGTTAAATATAAGACCCCACACACGGCAGATGCAAGCGTCTAGTCCAGCTTGGATACAAGTGGCCCCTGTGAACGCAATCAGCTTTTATGTACAGAGTCTATACATAAAAGCTGACAAAGGTAGATGAACGTGACGTCACCGTGCATCCTCATTTACTGAATCTATTCTTCAAACCGTCTTTCACGGAGCACCTTTCATAATGAGCTTTGATTCATTTTCTTGACCTCGTGCCGTCTTCCTTTGACATTTCTCGCAACGCTTACATAGCTCTTTCCCCACCTATTACCGTTATTTATTGTATTCATCTTCTCCTCGGTAAAGCACTTTGTAACCGTCCTTTTGAAAAGTACTCGCTAAATAAAAATGATAAATATGTCTCAGAGCAGAGGAAAATGAAACCGGACCAGAATGTGCTCAGCTTTTTGCTTCGGAGTGAAGGACAGTGCGAGCAGCCTTCAGCTCCCGCTCGTCTGAGCTGGCAGCAACTGTCACCGACTGTCAGACAGCACGGCCCACTCCTGAATGTTTTATCTGCCTGCTTGTGGCTCAGCGTGTTATATCCAGAGGTATGTCATTTCTTTTTGTGGCCTGCAGATTTAATCCCCGTCTTTCTCGGTGATGGCTTTGCTCTCTTCTCTCACCTCGTAGTGTTAACACTCAACTCTTCAAATTTGCCGTCCAGGGCTCGGAATTAAAGCGGGGGGGTTAACAACTGCTATTGCAGTTTCCAAATCCTCCAACTGTGTATTGTTTACTTAAGTTGACACCAACAAGGAATGGTAATGTTGCATTTGCCATTTACCGTGTGCCTGACGAATCAAACGCTTTGAATCGGAGATAACGGGAAAAAAGTGCTGAAATGAATATTTTGATCTGTAGGTGTGCAATAATCAGAAAACATGAGGATTAATGTGCTCTACTGAAGTCTCAGTGTGGGTGTGTGTCTGCTCAAATGCATGTCTGTAATTGTGTGTGTGTGTGTGTGTGTGTGTGTACCGGCCTGCACAGGTGTCTATGCAAATTGAACATCTCACATTGTGTCCAATTAAAGTACCTCTCCTCCGTGCTCCTGCTGTGTTTCCCTTGAAGTCCACAGTGTTGACAGCAGCAGCGGAGGAAAAGTTTTTTTTTTACGCGCAGTGGCTTTCAGAGATCGTTGGAAGATGCCTTTGAAGCTGCCTTTTAGTCAAGTTTTGTCAAGTTGGCAACTTCTCAGCAGAGACATAAGTACGCAAGCAACCAGAGACGCGGCGACACAAAGCGGATACATGCAAGCGGTCCTGTATCAGGTGAAGTGGGGGAGAAGAAAGCAGCCGACTCAGATAGAGAGACTAAGTGAGAGTAAGACAAACCGGAGTGGACACGGGGAAGGAGGGTGAAATTACAGAGCTCCTGTCTCACTTTCGCTCCGAGGCCACGCAGGAGCAAGAGACATCTGTATGAGGAGCGTTGAACTGTGCCGAGCATGTCTGGATTGTTGATGGCAAACAGTAAGCAGGAGGCTCACAGGGAGAAGAATCATTGAACTTTGATCCCGAGGCTAAAAATCACCCATAACATATAATGTGCCCGATGAATTACACATAATCGCATGTGCAGGAGGAGGTTGCTGAGCATCCATCAGTAATGTGCAACTATATAAAAAAAGATGACATGTTTTTTCTGAACTTTGCGAGTTTAAAAAATCTGCCTCTGCCTGTTTCTTAGTACTCTTTTAATAGCTATGTTTGAAGAAGATGTATGAGTTTCGCCTGTTGTGGAAACCGAAAGTAGGACAAAGGTAATGTCTCATCTCATCCGGGTAGCGAACAAGGGCAACGCATGTGTGACAAGTTATTTATTTTTAGCTAATTAACGTCCAGCTCTGCTTCACGTTTGCCTCACGAACAGCACAGATAGAGGGCAGAAAGCAACATAATCATGACAAAAGTAGAGTAGAAACGTGAAGGAGACTGTTTCTGCAAATTCGAGACACTTCACGGTGTTATTTCCGTACAGTTTAAGCGGACAATATCCACCCTTCAGCTTAACCTAATGTCTTTATTCTGTGGCTGACAGATTGGAAATGAGGAGCGGGTACAAGGGGGACAACATGCACAAATGACTTGCAGCCGAAATTGTACTGGGGGACGCTTCAACAGCAGGAGCCAAAGACCGCAGAAGCACATTTATACGACGGCGGTAGCAGCTGGTCGCTTTACAGAATATTGTTTTACATATAAAACATAATGTACGATAATGTGTTGGAAGGCAGTCGGTATCACACAGCGGCGCTGTCCAGGGAAAAACTGCGTAGCTCCAAAGTGTCGACCTTTGTGGGCGAAGAACAACTGGCCTGTTTGAATTTTCCAATAACTTCTAACGGGATTAAGGGTACTTTAGGTTTCAACTTCTGCAAAAAAAATAATGAAAAAACGATAAATAAAATCGAAAGGAGCCAGTTGAGGTGGCTCGGGCATCTTTTCCGGATGCCTCCTGGACGCCTCCCTGGGGAGGTGTTCCAGGCGCGTCCCACCAGGAGGAGACCTCGGGGAAGACCCAGGACACGCTGGAGGGACTATGTCTCCCAGTTGGCCTGGGAACGTCTAGGGGTCCCCCCGGAAGAGCTGGGGGAGGTGTGTGTGGATCGGGAAGTCTGGGCGGCTTTGTTAAGGCTGCTGCCTCCGCAACCCGACTCCGGATAAGCGGGAGAAGATGGATGGATAGATAAATAAAATGCACCAAATTTGCATATACATGTTTGTCACTGGGGGCTGCAGGGTGGCGCAGGTGGTTAGCACCGTTACCTCGCAGCAAGAAGGTCGCCGGTTTGCGTCCCGGTGGGGGCACCGGAATCTTTCTGTGTGGAGTTTGCATGTTCTCCCCGTGCATGTTGAGGTTAATTGGTGATTCTAAATTGTCCGTAGGTGTGAATGTGAGTGTGCTTGGTTGTCTGTCTCTAAGTGTGGCCCCTGCCTTCATTCTAAGTCAGCTGGGATAGACTCCAGCCCCCCATGACCCCACTGAGGATTAAGGTGTAGAGATGATGGATGGATGGATGGATGGATGTCATTGGACAGCTTAGACAGATATAGTTTGCACAACAGTAAAATGCTGGACTGCATTGTTTTGTCGATACTTTCATGTAGAGCGTTCATATTTTAATGAAGATTTCAATTTTGAATGAACATGTAACATATAGAATTTACATACCAATAAATAATTACCAGTCAATTGGTTCATTTTTTTTGCTTTACAGTTTTATTTATTTATTTATTTTCATACTGGTGACTTCTTCCTCAGCTTATATCAAGGTATGGAAATCTGATGTCAACCTGCAAGGAGGCCCCAGGGCAAATATGGGAACTTGTTAAGGTACTGTAATTTGGCCTCAACAAATGATAAAATATGCACCATGTAAATTTTTCAGCACCTTCAGGGTAGTCCCTGCGTTGCCCACTTGCCAACAGAACCTCGGTAACTGCTCGGGGCAGAACTTCATCTCCATATGTGATTCACGTTCGTAATTTATTCAGTTTACAAATATACTACAACGTGCGTCCATGATCATCACAAGCAGTGAAACACGGCCAAAAGTGGGCCTAAAGGTAAAGTGAAAACACAAAGCGTTGGAAAGTTAACTGTTCAACTTTCTGATTTCACTTCCCTCAGCCAGGTTGTGCACTCTGGCTGCGCCTCGCTCTAATTTTAACTTTGCATTATTATTCCAGCGGCACAGATAGCCCGGCGGTAATGGCGCGAAGAAAAAGGAATGTGGATATTATCGTGAGACCGTAAAACATTCGTCTCCCTGTAGAATCCACGCAGATCGATATCAGGCAGATGTGCAGCGAGAATCCCGTGACCCGCCGACATTCAGCTGCTCACTCAGAGCTCCGGCTGACAAGCGGAGGAGGCGGAGTGGTTGGAAATGTTGGTTTTAAATGGGCCTGGGAGCACATTAAGCGCAGGAACACGGCAAATATTTTAACATTTCGGACCAAATAATGGTTCCGCTGACAAACGGTTATACTGAATAAATGAATATACCGAGCTTTAACGCCGTCATTTCAGATAACAAAAGGCAGCGTGGCGAGTTCTCCTGGTTCCTTTCAGCTCTCAGAATAAAGAGATGAGTCAGTGAATAGACACTCAATGGCTAACCAGCGAGAAGCGATTATTTTACAGCAAGAGGGAAATATGTAGTCCCTACATAAAGGGACCGTCTCCAAGTGTCGCCCATGCATATCAAAGCCCTCCTTTCTGTGATGTTCGGCTACTGATCTTAGCTGTTGACTTGGTTTGCTGCAACTACAGACAGCACAAGGGGCAAATTGGATCTATCATGTATTCTGCACGGCAACTGAGGTCTCTGCAGGCAATAGCAGTTTAGTACTTAATTTGCCCTGGACTATACTGCAGATACTGTGAAGTTCAAGGAAAACCTCCGAAAGGGGACAAAACAGTCTATCTCATCCAAACTCATTTCATCACATTAACGTGTTTATTCCAAGAGTTAAAACTTGTCATCGGCAAAAAGCTTTTTCATACATCTCTCTAACTTTAGCAGCTGCTGAGTGGGGAGGAGAAGAGATAACGGGAGGAAACATGAAGGGAATAAGAAAAATTGGAAGGAAGCGAGAAGAGGACAATGATTTAGTGGGACGGGAGTGAAAAATGAGAAGAAATCTAAGAAGGAGATGGAGGGGGAAAAAGCAATACAACTAGTATGAAAAGGGAAGAAGTGATATGATGGGGAGTAGCATTAAAAAGGAGTAAGGTGAGAGTTATAGGAGGAGGAGACGGCGGCGTGGGAAAATGTGGCGGGGCGTAGATTAGAAAGGCCATTAAGTGGGATGTGTTACATACAGTAGATGGAAAAACCAACTGCTAAAAATACACCGAGGGGGGTTCTAAATGCATTCTGTACAAGCCGGGATGCTTGAATGCAAACATTTGCCAGAAAAATCACGACATCCAGTTCAAACGTTCCCCCTTCTCTTCCCTCTCGAAGCGATCGTGTATCTCTTTGGTGAGCGGTGATTAGATCAGTGGAGTCTGTTGGACCGTCTGTAGATGCGTACCGTGGGTGTGAGCGAGGGAGAAAGGGAGAATATCAGAAAACATATTGAAGAGGAAAAGGCTCGAGAGCAACATGAATGCCTTTCTGAGCAGCTTAGTGATGTGCCAGAGGAGAGAGCTCACAGAAAATAATTGGATTTCATTTTTAGTCCGCGGGCGAATAAAAAAAAAAAAAAAAAAAATAGATGCATGCTGTCTCCTCGGAGCTCCTGCTACAGGTATCATAAAGGCCGAGAAATGTCTGAGATCCCTCAAAGAATTCACGCGGTACACAAAAAGATGTCGAACTCTTGGTTTTGATGACACAGGGAATCCCTTAGTGCCTCATAAAAAATGCCCTTTCACTTTCTGCGGCGTTATAGATAGGTCGGGGGAGGATGCAGCGCGCACACTCGATACCGAAAGCTGCATCAGGAAAAGCTCCACCGGTTCGGTCTCTTTCTCGTCACATCCGCATGTCCTCAGTTCTGATGACTAATTGATCACAATAAGCTGCTATTTGCTCATCAACACCTGTTGTTTACTCTGAGAGGGAGGCCATGTGGCGGCGCAGCGGATTAGTATTCCTGCCTTACCTGCCGTAATGACACCTGCGATGATGACAAGACGGTCGGTCGCTTCAACGTCTGCATCAGGAAAGAGGTTCGTTTCTGCTCAAAGCGTCCATCTCGTATTTATTTACCTAACAAGGCCCCCGGTATGTATGTATGTTTTTTATTTTTGCAATATCTATAGTGGAGACGAACGTTCATTTGTAATGAGATGGGAAAATAAGTGTGACATGATTGCAGACATGCTCTTTAACTGCTCGTCAGTTTTTCAATTTTCTCTCCGCTGCTTTAAGGTTGGAAAAAAAAACTATTTTATGCCTGGCTGTCGGACAGAATTACATACAATGCTTCATACTCTGTGCCAGCTCTTTATAGACTTCACAGTAAACCTGCAAGGAGGCAAGTGGACACAACAACAAACAGAAACAAGTGAGTGGACTGAGAGACGAGTTGCTGTCGAGTCAGAGGCAAATGCAACGCAGAAGAAAACAGCAGTAGACACTCACAAGTCATCTTTTTAGAAACAATTTTCCAAAATAAAAGCACCTGGATTGAGTGTTAATATGACCATGATTCATGCAGGTTAGTCTTATCAGTGGCGGGCCGTGCATTTTACTCCTAGGCCTTCAGTGGCGTCCTACCTGAACCAAACCACCTCTTAAAGTCGTTGTTATGACGTCATGGCTATAGAAACCATCAGTATTATGCAGAAAGGCAGCATAACAGGTATCTCATATGGCGAGAATGAATGCCATCACTAAAGCAAGAAACCCATTAAAACATTTCAACACGTCTCCTTTCAGCCACAGCAGGAGCATCAGTATCAACCCAATAAAATGACAACGACATACAATAAACTCACCAACTTCGCCAAATAGAAGCAAAGGCCCTAAAGGTCCGGCAGGCTGACGTCACCAGGGTTCAGAAGAGCGTCTGCGTCCTCTCTACGGCCTGCTTGAAGCAAAGCTGCAGCTCATCACACACGCCGACTTCCAGGAGAAAGACTCAGATCTCCATCCTGCAGGAACTTGACGTGGAAGTTTATTTTTGATTATTTGAACACAAACTCCATCCTCCTTTCTCTCCTCATGATGAGTTCAGTCACTCTGTTGAGCAGCTAATCCGTGCGTTTCACTTCCAACAATAAGTCCTCTTCTATCTCCATGGAGGCTGAAAGTCAGGTCTGTCCAGTCGTGTTTCGAGGGCCGCAATACTGCATGTTTTAGATGTTTCCTTCTTCCAACACACCTGATTCAAATGATCAGGATCATTATCAGGCTTCTGCAGAGCTTGATGATGAGAAGATCATTTGAATCAGGTGTGTTGGAAGAGGGGAAACATCTAAAACATGCAGGATTGCGGCCCTCGAGGACTAGGATTCGACACCCGTGGGTTAAAGCAACAGTTTCATTGCGAAGCATTTGAAGCTGGCAACACATGATGGCTGAAATATGATTGGGTAAAAGCTCTGATATAAACATACACTGCTAGAAGCACCACAGCCCACAGACACGAAATGAAGAAAATAGACAACTGGGAATCATGTTAAA
Organism: Stegastes partitus; assembly: GCF_000690725.1. Taxonomy (NCBI): domain Eukaryota; kingdom Metazoa; phylum Chordata; class Actinopteri; family Pomacentridae; genus Stegastes; species Stegastes partitus. The sequence goes on along the minus strand of NW_007578146.1, from coordinate 275,768 downwards.
AGAATAATGGGAAAATATGACAACGTAAGTCAGTGATTCTGATAGAGTTTAGGCCAGCAGAGAAGGCTTTAGTCCTACACACAAGGGCTGAGCAAAATATATTTTTTAAAAGCAACAACAGTCTAAACCTGACACTTAACCCAAGGGTTTTATAAACCACACTGTGATTCCTGAAGGGCTACATATATCCTTGAGTCAAATGTTAAGCTAATATTTAATCCTGAAGGCGACGGGACTATTCCTTTTTCGGTTCTCAAAAATCCTCTCATCCAAGAGGCTTCTTCGGTTGTTCCCGACTACCGGTGAATCCCAGATATAAAAACTGTCACCACCCCCCTCCCACAACTCACATCACCGCCCTGAACACTCGCAAACCTCAGGGAAGACTCAAGGTGCTCGTGGTGTTGAAACTTTCTGGGAAGTGACTGATAAGTGGTGAAGTGGCAAAAAATAATGATAATAATTGGGTTTTTCTTTTTAATTTTCCCATTGTTTTACCACCTGGCGAGTGTGGGAGCAGCGTGTCAGACTCGCAGCCTTGTTTTCGGTTCATTGAATTTATTAAAAAAACCAACTAAACACAGCTGCTTCAGTGTTTTATTTTTTTAACTGTAGCACTGCAGATGCTGCTGAGGTGGTGTTTGTTGCCGTCTCCCCACCAACATGCAGATCTATCGACTATACAACTAAACTTAAACGTTTCACATCAATCTCCTCTCAAGCAATCTGTCTTTCCATGACCTCGATGATTAAGAGTCTACAGACATTTTTTTGCTTGATATTTAAAGCGTTCTGGATATCTGGTATTTAGTCATAATATCATACAGTTTCTCCGGCATGCTAAACACACTCCACACGCCGCTCCACACTCGAACACGCATGAAATGTCACTTGTTACCGTGAGTAGATTTTTAATATTCATTGAAAGCCATTTGGGCGACACTCGAAAAAAAAAACTTGTCCTTTGCTTTTTCCCCCGGAGTCGCGGGGGTTAGGAGCGTGTATTTGAAGCCCTTAATAATGTTTCTTTGCTTCGCCGTGTTTCAGATCTCTGTCTTCAAGCAAGTCCACCTGTAGATACAAAATGGCACGTCATGAATATTAATGTAAAATGTCCAATAAACATTAATGAGGCAGTGGAAAGAAGAAAAAAAAAGCCCTGCTGATGAAAATACCCACTCTCTTAAAGAGCCTATTTTGCGGTGTGCAGCTGAAGAAAAATAGCTTGTTAGAGTTATAGGACATAAAGTGGCCATCTAGGGACACAGACATTTTTACAGTCTATTAATCTATGAATAATTAAAAGCTCTCAGTTTTCCCAGAGGAGATTACAGCACTTTGTCTTTCAATACAGTAACTTGTTTAGCGGTGTCCAAGTGCAGCACACTGCAGCCTCTATTGTCAGGAGGCTCCGAGCCCCCTAAAAAAACCAACACCTGCACTACATTTTTACAAATAGGTCAGAAAAGAGGCTGCGACGCTCCCGCTATTGGTTTTGTTTAATTGGAAGCGACAAAAAAAAAATGCAACTTTTTCTTTTCGCTTGTTATTTTTATTTCAAAGTGACAAGAGATGACTTTCCTGTTCCATTTTACCGCAGATAAGATTTTTATTTTTCATCATCTTTTACACGGGAAAGTATTAAAATCATTTGTCATTATTCTGTCACCATTGTAATGCAACAGGATTGAGGATACACAGATTTTTTTTTTTTTCTCTCTCCAGTTTTCTGAGCAGTGGAAGAGATGTCCAAACAGCAGCTGTTATTGCTGCTTTGCTTTGCTTTGAGATTTCAAATGCTCGCTCTCAGAGCCGGTGACAGTAAACAATGCTCCGGCGTGCAGATGACAAAAACAAATAGTTTCCAATCTCATCAAAGGCCAAGCGAATTGAGGTGGATTTAGAGCCAAGCTGCCACCGTGCGTCGAGTGTGTCGCAGATAAAAATATATTTCTTCCACGTTTAATGGTTATTCTAATGTTATTCGACTCTGCTGGTTCAAATATGGGTGCGATGCCGTTAATCCCAATCAGTATGTTGATGTCAGTGATGGAATTCGGTTCAAATCAACTGACAATGTAGATTTTAAAAAAACACGTCTCGGATGGAAATTAAAGAGCACGTTCTCGTAAAAGGGAGGTTTGAAGGATATGCTGATGTGGCTCATCGGGAGGGCGTTTCAAACTGAGGGGAAGCACAGGCCTTTCATTGTTATCAGCAAAAAAAAATTCTCAAATTGATTCTAGAACTCACGGGGAGAACGAGAAGGGAGGAATCTGTGGGTGTAGTAAGTGTCCTGTCTCCTGTAATTAGATAAAAAGCCTCTCAGCAGCAGCAGCATTCTGGATGAGCTGGAGGCGGCTGATTGACTCGTGGAAGCCCAAAATAAAAAGGAATTGTATTGGTCCAAATGAGATTGTTTGAAGGTGGGTGATTGTCAAAAAGATGGTTAAAAAACATAAATAAATAAAAAAAAGAGCAGCTTCATTTTTCTGAAGAAGAAAATTCTAGTCATGTGAATTTTAATGTAAAATTTTCCAACTCAAGTCTGAGAACTGAAAAAAGGAGGCTGGTTTCTCAGATTTATCTTTTTTTTCTTGTTCTAGGATTGTTAATCAAAAATGAATCTTTCAGCCGTGGTTTAGAATAATTAGAGATTTAGTCCTCGATATGTCTGATCTCCTCAAAGAGATTTAATGATGTGATGATGACTGTATACCACAAAGCAACAGAGACTTCTAAACTGACTTTCTTTCATCTGTTTCTTTAATATCACTGGTTTCCGGTGATTGTGAAGAAGTGTAAGCAACGCTCTGTTTAGCAGTCATTCTAGTAACTCTACTATGTAGGACTTTACTGTATCGCAGTAAACATCAGTGTTGCAACAGAAAACTACACATGAAGCAGGATTTGATCTGTATCACTCACTGATGCCCTTCAGTGGTGGGAACTGCATGACGGAGATGCTCCTCCTATTTCACATTACAAGTCTGGTTGCTCAACTTATTGCTCAGATCCAATCTGATTTTTTTTTTTGTTTGGAATTTCACAATATTTTATTTAAAAGTGGCAGGTATCAAGTTCCAGCTTTAACTACTCGCAGTCAACAACAAGACCGCACACTGTTGTCCGGAAGTAGAGGGTGTTGAAGTCAACGTTTACAACCTCATTTATAAACTGATGACACACAGCTAAAGCGAGCAAATGTGTGAGGAGTGTCACTCCAAATACGTATGAGGTCTAAAGGCTGATTCTTGCTTTTCATTCACCCAAAGCTTGTGACTCTGCAGACTGTCCACACTACAAGCATGTCGACTGCACATGTACTAAAAAAACAAGTGATGCTCAAAACAAAAATTAGATGTAAGGAGAGAATTCATCTTTAACAGAGTAAAGCCCACTACTCTCAGCATTTTCAGTCATCCCAGACGAAAGATAACAATTGTAAGGGAATCATGGCGATATCTTTGGTCTTGGCTCTAAGTTGGTGGTCGTACATCGACTGTGAGACAGGTTCAAGGACGGCCGTTGTCATAGTCTTGCAACCAAAGAGATGAAATGACAGTGTGATCATCTCACAGTGAGACTGCTGCATCAACTACATAACAAATAGAAACACAGAACGAAATGACCTACTGATCAGCGCAACACTGGCGTTGAATGCTTGTAGATGCTAACAAGTACTTCAAGCTCCCTTTGCAAAATTGGCATCCCATGTTGGCCTCTCTTTCTGAGCCACGACCGTGTCCATATTCTTGTCCTTCTCCTTTTTTTGGGATTTCTCTCCAAACACATAAATGCCACGAGGGCGAGGGCTCCGTTTATGCTTCGCTAGTTTCATTTTCGTGGATGATTGGCGCACGCTTTTATTCTTGTGCATCCACGTCAACTCACGTACATCGTAGGCTACGATTCAGCTTGCACTTTCATTGTGCAATCTGCACACAGCAAACTTCATGTCGTGCCCAAAGTTTATTCGATTCATGTCGCACAGTGTAGCTAGCTGTGAACTTATAAGACTGTTAAGATCGCACAGTTTGTAGGCGGCGTAAAAGTAGTATTCCCTGCTAGAGTTTTGGACTTGTTTTAATTTGTACATGCTATCCATCAACAGAGGCCAAGACACGATGGGACGTTGTAAATTCTCAAGAAGTCCTGTGCTATGTCTGTCCACTATGTTCCCTACACCTTATGATTAATCGCTGACAGGATGCTACAGCCCAATCTGTACAACACAAGGGGGGATGCAGAGTTTGCATAGCAGCAGGTCAAGACGATGAACACCACAGCACAGTTATATTTACAAAGACGCTCCTATACCAAGTGTCAACGTGTACCTCAGGCATGGCTGAACTTTTTTAGAAACCATTCTCCCTCTGCTATCAGTGAGCGGTAAAGAAGCAACATTTAACCATAGCAAGACTGAATATTTTCCATTTTGCAGCTTAGTCGTGATCTTACCATCTTAAAACACTCTGCTGAAGCCTGGTTCGCGGAACAGCAGCTTGTTCTCCCGGCTCTTGCCTCCTTCAGGATCGGGCTCTTGCTCATATCTCTGGTCTTACATCTCCAGGTGCAGCCATTACTCACTGTAAATAAGGAAATTTGCATTATTCATTCGGTAGTATTCCAATTGGCTGGAGGTGAACCTGGGGCCACACTCGCAGCCTATTGGAATAGGTGTCACCATGAATAATGCAGATTTTATGTAAATAGCTTCCAAAAGAGCTGGAGGACAGAGCGGCTGTGAGGAGAGATGGATTCAGAGGAACCTTAACAACTTTTGGTGAAATAAAATGTCACAAATCTGTTTAAAATAGTAGATCTGGAAATTAGTCAGCAGGGCCACAATATGAGATCTTAAAAACAAAAACAAAGAAAGCAGACTATGCAGGAGAGCTGGGAACCCATCCCTCGACTAAAATCCCCATAATTTGCCAGATAAGCAAGATAAACAAGTTTTATTAATTATAAATGCGAAGAGGCAGAGAAGTCATTTGGGACACAATAATAAAACACATACAGAGACCTCGTCTACGGATGACTGCTGAATTCTCAAAACAGGAGAACAGGTGCAAGTAATAACATTAAAATTGTTCTTTTCCATTCAGGTGTGCCAAAAGTGGTGAGCCAGCATGAACAATAGCAGTATATATATTTGTTATTGCCACACATAAATAGAATTCTAATGTGCCTGAGATGTTAAAATGTCAGTAAGGTACGGTTGTAACAGACAGCTTCGTTCTCGTTCAGCTCTTCCAAAAGGTGGTCCGTGTCAACCCAAAGGAGGTAGAAATACTGGATTTGTTTAACCGCCATGTCCTGGAGACCTTTTCAAAAGCATTGTTTATCACCGTGACACTACACGACCCAGTTTTATTTTAAAAAGTGTTTATAGGAACAATTCTGACCCGATGGCAAGCTGTTATAAATGAAGATTACTTTTCTTTTGTCAGAATACAGTGAAATTATTATATTTTTTGCTTTATATCTGTGATTGCTGTTGTTATTTAGATTGAATTTTTTGTAAGTGTAGTTTTATAACAATTTGCTGTACATTCAGTTTCATTTTTATTTTTTTAAGTACTACCTATGAAAGGGTTATGAAACTTGACTAATTCTCTACATTTTGGGATTAGAGGAATATATATTTATTGGGCCTTTGCCTTTAATTTAGAGCAGTAGAGAGAGACAGGAAAGGGGGAGAAGAATGGGGGGAGACCTGCAGCAAAGGGTCGTGAGCGGGAGTCGAACCCACGACCGCTGCATCAGGGACCCCTGTTTATGGGTCGCCCGCTCAACAGGTGAGCCATAGGGGCGCCCAAATATACCATTATTAATACAGTGGATTAATACAGTGGAGTAATGGAGGCCTTAGCAGTGCATATTAGTGCCATAGACTATAAAAGATGGACGTAGCTACCGTGACGTCACCCGTTGGTTTCTGCACTGAGAAAATGAAGCCAGGGTTTTGCTACTTCCTGGTTGACATCTT
>NW_007578146.1:267028-268905 GCF_000690725.1 Stegastes partitus | reverse complement strand
CAGATAATTTAACAAATAATGATTGTGTTGGAGAGGATAGAACAGAAATAATGATGACGATATAGACATGTTTTTGTATGATCATCATTATCATCAGTTTATAGACATTGCAATACTGTCATCATGACGAAAATCACGTTCGCTGACTCAGCAATAAAGAACCACCAGCTTAGTACAAAACAGGTCACTAAATTCACTTTAACACAAAAGCATCAACTGCTTCTCAGCCACAAACCATTAGTAAGCACTAAGTCATCCCAGGAAACGTGCTCATGAAGCATGTGGGGGGGAAAACAGTGTCACCAAGTTACTGCAGACTGTTGCATTTTTCTTCACCATTATCAAGCAATTAGTTCCTTCCATTTATCACACACTGGGTTCAGCAGACAATATCGCACATTACCCCTCTCTCTCTCTCTCTCTCTCTCTCTCGCTCTCACATACACTCTGGCTAATGGCAGGCATGCATGCGGCGGTGTCAGCATGAAGAACACACATGCACGTGCATCTCATTTCCAACAGGATTAGCATCTCATTTCACAGAATAAAGTGGAGCTTCTGTGCAGGAAGACAGAGGGGCAGCAGGTTTCTGCAGATTAGACACATATTCCCAGATGCTCGGGAGTGACATTGCCTGAAAGAGCAGATGATTTGGCTGTAATTAGTTCAGATGTGAGAACCTGTTAAGAAGAAAATGTTTGCAGTTATTTCAAGTAATGATCGCTTGCGTGGAAGGAAAACTGAGAAGGACAGATCAGCCAAAGCCCGGAGGGAAGGCGGCAACTTTCGGGGGAAGTTCGGTGACTGCGGCCATGCTAAGTGATGTCGACAGACTGAAACGGGCTTATGTGGTTTAGTTATGGACAGAGAGGAGCGGTGTTTGGGTGAGTGTAGCTCACAGAGGCTCACAGGGGAGCTAATGTGCACAACTCCAAAATCCCGGCTACCCATTATGTGTCTCCGCAACGACGGTTGGTTGAGCAGAGGAAGGATATCCAGGAGCACCAAGGTGGGGCCGGCACCCAGCTATGAATTAATAAGAGCGCCAACAGCAAAAGCACAACACACACACACACACATACACACAGACAGACTATTTATTTTCCAGAGTTTCAGAAGAGTTTCATTCTGCTTCATTTCTGCCCTCTTGGTAAACCACACACTGCCTCCTAATGCTGATGTGACGTGCGGCGTGTTTTGTACAAGTGAGCACAGTGAAGTGATTTCAAGGAGTTTGACACCACAGGCTGGTTTAACTGAAATTATTATTTATTATTACCAAGCTATTTCCGAATAAGAGACTTTTAAAATGTAGTGGCACTTATTAAGGCCTATCTGTATGATTATTTGAGATGCAGTCTTTTGATTAGCATGCTTATCTGCATTTTTGCAAAGAGTTCTACGGTAAATAAGATGCCAGCTTCACTTAGAGGCTGTAAGAAGAACGAGTTGTGGCTTTACATAAAATTAAAACTGGAACCGGCTGCTCTAAGCTGTTAGGTGACAAAGAAATATTTTTGGTAGGTTAACATTCTACGTATAAGGTTTCTTTTCTTTTTTTTTTTTAATCAGAAAATGAGTATTTTTGTTTGTTTTTTTAAAATACTCATTGATTTAAAAAAAAAAGAAAGAAACCTCATACCGTTTGTGACCAACCCCAGTGTGAGGGTCTCTGCCTGAACCCACAAACAAATTATTTTACAGGTACAAGGAGAGCCGGAGACGTGCATTCAAGTCAAAAACTCAGTATTTATTATTAAAAGGAGATAAAAGAAAAGGACAATAATCAGGTTAAGACCAAGCATTTAATATTGTACTATTAAAAACCATTTAAAACTAAAACGCAACTGAACCAACTGGTTACAAGATATATAAAA
>NW_007578146.1:263685-265311 GCF_000690725.1 Stegastes partitus | reverse complement strand
TTACCACAAAGCTGATGAAAACACCTCAAAGTGCACTTCACAGAAAAATGTCAAGTCTCAATTGCATATCTAAGAGGTTTAAGGTGGAACTGCCAGCACGCTACACTGAGTCACAATAAACCTGCAACTGGTTAGCAATTGTAGTATAAGTAATGTTGGGTCATGTAATGTAGTGAAGAGCGCATCATAATACTACATTACAGGCAAAAATAATGTGATTACAGTGATAAGCTACCCCCAAGCACTGCTCTTGTACAATATTTCCCAAAAGGTTGAATTATTCCTTTAAAAATCAGCACTGTGAAGTAGTTCATTTAATCACTGTGTCCAAATATCAGCAGCCAATTTTTCATCGAAGGAAAAATATTTTGATAAAAGTCGTTTATTTCTGAGCAGCGATGGGGGAGAACCGCTGCCGTTTCCACCTGAACACCATCCGACCACACGCGTCAGACATCACACATTTCTGATCGCCGCAAAGTGACAACACTCTGTTCGCAGTGTGCAAATAATGGAGAAATCAGTCCACACTTCACAGCTGAACCGAGCCAACCTGACGCGATTTGCATTTCTGCTGAAGAGCCGACTGTAGATTCATCTCCTGAGAGTGCTGTAATTTGTCTGCATCTGTAATTAGCGGAGATACACGCAAGGATGTGTGAAGCTGATAGGAAAACCTGCTTTTCTTGCTTTTTCAGAACATCAGATAAGTAACCAGGAGTCAAAGTGATGAGGGCGGTTGTATTTTCATGTAAAACAGCTTCTGTAGAAAACTCTGACCGTGCAAATGAACATCGAATCAGGCCGTCGTGTACTTGGAGGATGCATGTGAGATGTCATTTCTTTTCTGGAATACAAAAATCATATAAAACTCTCTGTGAAGGATCTCTGCGTGGTCCTCGATGCGTTTTTTGCTCCGTAATGTCACCATTATTCTCAGGGAGCCCAGCGCGATCTTACAGCGATTCCACTGGTGTTGTGTTGCCTCTCAGTGCTGAAGTGAGCAGCAGGGATTTCAGCTGCCATCGTGTAGCGCCGGAGGGCTTTTCCACTCAGCAGTGACCGACCATGTGGATATGTGAGCTCTGTTTGACCTCATGTACCATTCTCAAAGCAGCAAAATTTACAGGGCAAACACTCTCGACTGGACAAGCCCAACTGGCTTACATTTCACACGTGTGACATCCCGACAAGAACTGCACTCGAACGGGGGGGACGTGAGCACTTTGTCTCGCTGCTGACATACTGTAGCTGTTATTACATTTTTGGCAGTAAGCAATGCTCTCTTTGACAAGTTGCCAATCCCAGATGTACTCGAGCCAGTACAGTGAACCTCAAAGGTCTCGCTGCTTTCTCGCGGGGAGTTAGGTGAGAAGATCGATACAACTCTCTTAAATATGTTGCCGGATCGAGCAGCAGGTCGTCTTAACTTAGCACAAAGACTGAGAAAAAGAAAGAAACCTGGCTCTGTCCAAAAGTAACAGAATCCTCCTGGTAGTATCTGTAAAACTCAATAACTAACATTTCACATCTCCATTGTTTGACTGAATCCAAGTGTGGAAGCAGCAGTTTTCTTAGTTGGTGCCTTTCATACACGATCTCCTCTTTGTTAATCTGAACAGCTTC
>NW_007578146.1:237928-262488 GCF_000690725.1 Stegastes partitus | reverse complement strand
GCAAAAGACACAATGTGCATGCAGAAAACTCTCTTTCACCTGACAGTTTCTTATCTGTAACAAACTGATATGTCAATAGAAATAAAGCTACTGCGCCAAGGACGGATAAATGAATGTAATTAAGGTTTTGACCAAAAAAAAAGAGCTGAAGCTCATGTTGTTGCTTCCAGCTGTTTGTAGGAATCTTTCCTCTGAGTTCATTAAATATCTGCAGCGTCAGACAGGAGCCGGATCCTTATGAGTCTCTTCAGTTGCATGCACTCATGCACATAGAGTAACTCCATCAATCACTTCAAACTATAATTAACCCCCAACATGGAGTTAGGATCAATGAGGATTTAACGGCAGCTCCTACTGTGCCCTGACTCTGGTTATAAATGACACTCTAATCATTTGTCGTCGTCCTCAGGTTGAGTCCTGAGCTCCGTCACAGCTGCTGTTTTTTATTTGACAGTTGGTAAAGTATCACCGCACATGAACAGACTTTTCAGTGCCATAAATAAAGCAGGCTATCAGTTATTTGCACAGTTTGATAAGCTGCTATTAGTTTAGATTCAGTCATTTGTTTATGAGTGCGTTACTATGCTTTATACATGTCTCGATGCGGCGTCCAGTGTCTTATGAATGACAAACACTGCGTACTGTGGCGCTCTGCATCAATGTTGGGGGATATGTCTGAGTATAAATGCAACAATATGCATGAATGAAAGTCACTTTAACAGACTGATCAGGCAGCAGTCTCACATGTCTGAAGAGGGGTTGGATCTTGATTGAAAAGAGTCTGTTCCTTGGAAAAGTAATGATAACGGTAGAAATTCATACATATATACACACAAGTAGTCTAGAACCACATTTTGTATCTTTGTAAAACCAAATAAATTATTCAAAAATATTACAAATTCAACAGAATGAGACCAGTCTTACATCTTAACTGTGTCCTTCATGCATGTTTAACTGCATAACTTTGGTTTATCAGCGGCCGCTTGTCAAATCGGAACTACAGGATAATAGGATGTTGACATTCCACTGCTTTTTTGGGGGGAGTTATGTTGTATTTATAGCGTCTGTGGCACGCTCACGTAACAATAAACTGCTGATCGTGACAGTCCAAGAAGGCTACAGCAACGTTAAACACAGGTGACATCCGTGGCTACTGAATTTCACGACGCCTTTGTGAAAGTTGTTTTTGAAAACGTTCCAATTGACAAGAAGACAGAAGCTCAAAGCCACAAGGAAAAAATAGTGATTCTCTTTATAGCTGCTGTAACAATAGTTGTAATGGCTCGAGAGGAGAGAAGTGGACTGGAAAGGAAAGGAAGGAGTCATCAAGAAATCCGAGAGATTTGTTTTTTTGTTTTTTTTGCTTCGATGAAATTACCAGATGGAGCGAGCTCTCTCCTGGCAACATACTAAACTCATACCAACAGCCTTCAGTTTCTTTCTGTGTCCAGTTTTGTTATATCTGTGAATGCACAAATGGACTGACAGAATGAAGTTGGGACATAACGGAGCTGCAGAAACAGAAGGAGGAAGATTTGGACAGACCACTGAGAAGTCAACCCAGAGGAGAAATATTGCTGCTCACGATAGTCGTTTCATTGTCTCATCAGGAAACAAAAGGGATATTTAGACTGAATTTTCTTCGCACCCCCCTCGTTAGGACAAATGAGCAAAAGAAGAAATCAATCTGAGACAAATTATCCTGTCCAGATTGGGAGGAACAGGGAGAAATGTTTAGCTCTGCTTTCAGAGTTGTTAACAAACTTATGGAACAATAAGTAGGCAAGAAGGAGACGTTGACTGAGAGGCGGGGAGCACCCTGGAGAGGTCGCCAGTCCATCACGGGCCGAACACAGAGAGACAGACACTCATTCACATTCACACCTACGCCCAATTTAGAACCGCCAATTAACCTGCCGTGCATGTCACACGGGGATAACATGCAAAGTCTGCACATGAAAGGCCGCGAGGCAGCAGAGNTAACTGTTGCACCGTCCTGATGCACGAAATCGTCATGATAAATTTAAAAATAGAAATGAATCCAAAGAAATGTGCATTGAAATCAATCAAGTGCCATGCCATTCAGCGTAGGTGATCATTTTTCTCTACCTAATCTTTTGCTTTCTGAACTCCATGTGTAGCCGTGATGTCCGTCCGTCTATCCTTTTTATTCTCCGTCTGCCTCGTCCTCTCTTCACAGTTGTTTTTCCAGTCGTGACCATATTTTCCAGGGTCTCTTTCTTCATGATGTGTCCAAACAATGTTGCTTGCCGTTTCCTAATTTTATTCAATAGCATATAATTTGTGTTTAGTCATTTTAAAACATCTTCATTGCTTATTCTGTCCATTTGAGATATATGTAGTCATCCTCATATGTATTCACACCCTTCCATTAAAAAAAAAGGCAAAATTCATAATAATCACTCAAATAACTAGAAACTAAAAAAAAGTAATAATAAATAATAATTTTCTAAATTATAATTTAGTGAAATAAGACATTGCTTTTGAATTGTGGTTGAAAAGAATAATTTTAAAAAAATAAAATAAAACTATCCTGGACAAATGAGAGCCCTTTGCTGATGAGCTGTGAAATCAGAACACCTGTCAACAGGTGCAGAAGTCTGACTGAGAGTTACAGAAAACACCTGATGATGGCAGTGATTGGCTCAAAGGGTTGTTCAACTAAATATTAGTTCATGGGTCCCATCATGCTTGTTCGCTTGTTTTTTTTGTTTTTTTTTTAATATTTCTGTTGAAGCACAACTCAAAAGCAAATCATGATTTTTATTAAATTTTTATTTATTATTACTTTTGTCAATTTCAACTTGTTTCAGTGACAGCTGTTTTTTGTTTTTTTTATCCTTCTTTAATGGGAGGCTATGAATACATTTGAGGACGACTGTAGCATATGTCTGTAAAACCACATCTCTGCTGCAGTGATTTTGTTTGACATTTTATTATTTATGTTCCAAGATTCACAACTGTAAATCAGAACGTAACAGCTGAGAGTTCTCATACGGATGCTAATTGCTATTTTGTGCACTGAAAAGGAAAATAAAAAAAGGACGAGATGATCACAGCAGCAGCGGTTCCTTCAAGTGTGGTGCACCATAGCTGCATAGAAACCATCCATCCATCCACAGCGAGACGAGAAACCACCAAACTACATTTAAAAAATGTTTGCTTTCATAACAGTGTTGGCATCATCAGCGGTAGGTGTTACAGTCAGTGGTTAAACTATGAAACAAAACCTTAAATATAATCACTTCAAACTCAACACTGCACGTCCTTGGATCCCCGGGAACACTTCTACCAAGTCTGAAGTGGATCAAATTTACAGCTGTTGAGATATGCGAGAAACAGACACACACACACACACACACACACAGATAGAGATTAATTTACAGGTGAGATTCGTGACAAATAAACGAGAAACTTTTTTTGTGTAGCATTTAGAGCATTCTGAGAAGAGATAAAACACTTGAGTTTAATCACCGAGACAAATTTCTGGTATTTACAAGCCAGCCGAGTTACTGTTACCTCAAAAGCGGATTATTTCAGACAAATAAGGATCAGTGCAATGAGAGGGGGTAAAAAAAAAAGAGCATTTTAAGATCTTAAATTGGGATCAGGCGGAGACAAGAGGAAGTCTATTTCTCGGGAGATTAATTTAGGAGGTATCAGAAAACGGTCGAAATCTCACCCTGACGTTCAACCAAACCTCAGTCATGTCTCGGGACACAAAGGAGAGATCTTATTTGGATTTTTTTATTTTTTTTCCTCTCCTCTGGGGGAAAAACGTCAAGGTGTGGGTTCGCGCTCGGTGTGGAAGCTTCATAGAGCTAAATGGCTCAAACGCGGAGGATTCAAACTCCTAAGAACTGTCATTTTCTGAAGAGCCGGAGAAAAGCAGTGATTAAAACTGTTTTCAACACTCGCAGTCTGGCGGTGAAGTGTTAGCCAGGAGAGAAAGAGCAGAGAGGAAGAGTTGAGTGGAGGGGAGGAGCAGCAGTCAAGGCCTGTGCCAGCTGCTCTGTTCTCACGTGGGATGGCTGTAATTAATTTGGACACTTGGCTGCTGGGTGGCATCAGCAATAATGTGTGTGCGTGCGTGTGTGTGTGTGTGTGTGTGTGTGCGTGCATGCAGGAGCCTTTTATCAGTGAAGACATATCCCCGCCCTCCTACTGTATGTTGCCCTTGAGGTGGCTTTTTGCATTAGTGTCAGAGCAGGGCACATAAGCCAGTTGACACACACTCACACACACACACCTACACACACGGAATTTGAAGTAGTCAAGATACAGCAAATGGGTTTCAATCCTTTAGGACAATGTCCGGTTTGATATTTTACCATAAAGCAACATTATTCAGTATGATTATTAATGAGAAAGAGCTTCTTTTCATTTTGTTTTGTTAAAAAAAAAACACACACACAGTCTGTGTAATTGTCATTGATCTCTGCAGGCGCGCAGTGTGAATTTAAAACATGCTTGTTAAAAGTATATTCATGCCTATTTTTCAGCGCCACGGGGGGGCCGCAGACTGAATCCTATGCCAGAGTAACAGTGGGTGGAAAACAAAAAAGGGCTCATGTACGGGTCGCCGGTGCATCGCAGGTCTAACAATAGCTGGCATGCATTAATATGAATGAATGCTGTGCACAGTTCGTCTAACCTGCACGTCTTTAGACAGCGTAAAGGAGGAGGGGGGGAAGGAAAGAGCACAGGGAAATCACAGAGGATGGGATCCATCTCTGGCACTGTCTGTGTGAGGGCCAGGAAATAGCCACTTCCAATAATTTCAAAGAATCTAATAAACAGAGGAAGATAAAAGAGAGACCCGATCCGCTTGATATCCAACAGCGGGTGCGTTAAGTCTGCAACACAAAACTGCTGAAGCATTATTACCTCGTATTTTTTCACAATTTGTATGCAGGGTGACGCTCCAAAACACAACTACACTTATTATCATTTCATAAAGCTGTAATAGAGTTGCTTATTTACACATCCAGCAGAGATTGCACAATTAGCAGAGTGTGTTTCTGGCCGACCAGCACATGAAAGTCTAATATTCGCTCTCTTTGTAGCTATTTTTTCTTTCCCCCCCAACTTCTGAGGGAAATGTCTGGCTCTTAGCTGCAAGATGCTCCACTTTTGTCAGAGTTGGAAACTTTGCCTGTCTGCTGTTTGTTGCCGGACTGGTTGGTGCTGATGACGATCGATAAGAGCCGCATTTTTGTTGGTTTGTTTAAAATAGAGGTAGAGGTTTGGGCCCCAAAACAAGAAAAGTTTTTGAGTTGATAACTTGCTGCAACTTCTTCAACACAAGACAGAAACCCGGTTCACTGTTAGTACAAAAATATGAACTCATGCACCTTTAATGTCGCCGAATTAAAAGTATCATCAAGCAGACGATCTCTTGTAAATTCGTAAGTAGAGCTGATGAGCCCATATGCGCTGGATAATGTAGCTATGAGAGCAGCAAAGTGTGGCAGCAGCTCAGCACTTCAGATGTAATTACAATACAGCAAGCTGCCACATCGACCTAATGGGTTGAGTTAACGCGTTTTTTCTCTAATGCTTATGAAGTGCAACTTAGCTCATAAACATAATGTGAAAGAAGAAATTTTTAATTACGACGTAATTTCAGCAATCTGAGAAGGAGTTTGCTTTTAAAGGGAACTCTACCGATCTTTTTCCTTTAGTGACAAACATCCAGTGTTTACCACCGGGGCAGGTGTTTCAGAAGCCGCGATGCTTTTGCCACCAACTGAGAATTTCACACTTTCTTCACTCGGTTACTTGGACTCTGAAGCTACTTTCATGCAGTCCATCAAAGAGCAGGAAAGTCATGCAGAACTTCTCACCTCTGCCCCCCCGCCCCTCGGGAATTACTGCCACCAAAGGTATGATGTTGAATAAGGATTACGCAACCGCCTTTGATGATTTCCACACACGGATGTCAGAGGCTGCCACTGGGTGTCCACCGTGGCAATCTGGGAGTCCGTTGCAAAACGTCTAAGCTCCGCCACTGTGGATTTCCCTCCATGTGTCACATATGAATTGCAAAAAAAGTCCAAAAGCTTGTCCCTGTCCTCTTGTTTCTGCCTTCTGTCACAAACCTGTCACCGACATCTGCGTGTTTAAAAATTGCAACCATGAATTTTTCCTCACCTTAACTGCCCTGAAATGCATTTTCTGCATCAGCTTCTTCTGATGAGTGATGGGATCCTGCACCAGCACACTTAAAGGACCAAAACTACGTCCGCTTTGATCGTTTTAAATCAGAGATTTCTGTATTACTTTCTATCTGTCGTCTTCTGAGTGGCTGAAAAAAAGATGCCCAGTCAGGATTTAACACTGTTTGAATCAGAGTCTGATCTATTCAAACCTGATCAGGCGACATGATTGTTTTTAAAAATATTAAGTTTGTTGTTGATTTATACTTTGATTGCTGCTTGTTGTATTATTAAAGCCACATTTTCAGGGCCAGAATGAAGTGTTTTAGGAACCAACGGGATGCTCTGTATATTTAATAATGCCACAAGGGGCAGAATTAAAACAGAATAATTAAAGTTGTCATGTTTTGGGTTTTTTTTTTTCAATCAGGAAAACTCCTCCAGAACAACTGAAGATATCCCATAGCTGCTTTCATCGTCGTGACACATAAGCTGAACTTAGTACGTACAACCAGCAGAGTGTTCCCAACTTTGACCGCGCCGTATTTGTCATTGTCAGATGTTGCAGAACGGAAATACTATTTGAAATCTATGTCAGTGTTCTTGTTCATCCCAGGAAAAGAAACTGTTGAGAGAATACACTGTATATACAGCAGAAGTGAGTAACTGCAAGTAGATTATTTCCTTTCATGAACAATCAAAAACAGATACTTCATTGTAAAAAAGACTGCAATGAAAATACAGATTCCAAAGCAACAAAAGTGAACCTGATCACTGAAACAAAGCTGAGTACACCTGTGGTGACCAATTAATCTAATTGCATTAGCATACGAGCAGTCATAAACTAACCTGTGAACAACAGAGCTTTCTGAGTTTTGGATCTGTGGTCTGTGTCTATCTGCATGTCTGCACGTGGAAAAGACTTGCCAAAGGACATGAAAACTTCATCGTGGGACTTCACATAAATGAGAACAGGAAGAATCAGTCAAAACAATCCGCCATAGTGCCACTAATCAGAGTAGCAGCTGCTGTCCGTCAGAACGATGACAATGCAGGCAGCACGCTGCTTGTATATTCTAAGTCTGAAGAACAGATGGGCGAGTGAGTCAGACTTGGCACAGGGTTTATCAGTGTGTCACTGTGACAGGTCAGGCACTGTGAAGGACAGTGAGCCTCTGTAGACAGCGTTCAAGACAAACACCCAAATACCAAGACAAATGTATTCAGCTTGTTAGGCATGAACCTGGCCTGGACAGCCACAGTGAACGCATGCTCCTGACAGTGAAGAACGGAGGACGGAGTGTGAGAACATGAGATGTGTCAGAAAAGTTTCAGGACAGGTGTCACAAAAGATATATTTCAAATCCGGGATTCTTCCAGGAGCCTCTGCAGCTCTGTCGTCACAGCCATCTTGATGTCGTCCAGATCTTCAAAATGGGTCTCCTTGATGACCCCCTTGAGCTTGGGGAAGAGGAAACAATCCCACGGAGCAAGGTGGGGTGAGCAGGGAGGTTGCTCCAGCATAGTGATGTTCTTCTCAGCCAGGAACTGTGGGATGCTCAGGGCATTGTGAGCAGGTTGTCATGGTGAAGCAGCCACGACTGGTCCTGCCACAACTCTCGCCTCATCTCGCGCACCGAACCAAGCAAAAGGATCTCTCTGTAGACGTGCCGGTTGATCATCTGAAGGGGAAAACTGGTGGTTTGTAGCTTGGGTTTGGAAATGTGACACCAGTCCTGGAACTTTTCTGGCGCACCTCGTATGGGGCTGCACGAGTGCAAAAGGTGTTGGAGAGATGACATCAATAATTGGCACCATGAATGCCTGTGGATATAGTAAAAAATACTGGCTGACAAGATGACTTGTGGGCCGCAGAAACTTGGCAGAAGAGGAAAATTCGAGATTCAAAGCACACTGCCAGAATCACACAAGAGTTTCTAAAGAAGAGGAAAAAAAAAAGAAAACTCTAACCTGGCTAAGAACGCCACGGAACTTGAGTTCAGCAAAAGACCTTTGAATATTTTAAAGAGAAAGGCAGAGCAACACAAACCCTCCAGCAAAGAGCCACTGCATTGATTTAGTGCTTTTAAAAATCGTGAATCTCATCCGTAACTTTTTGATTTGACACAAGAGCAAATAGGCGACTGTTAAACTTAAATGCCATCACTGTAGATAATAACCTTTTGACATTTAGGTGATAATGCAAAGGAGCGTCCTCACCTCTGCTGTGTGTTGTATCTACCACCGAGTGCTGAGATCTTAACCTAAACGGATGAAGACGTGGATATTCTCCATCAGAGTTGTGGCTCGGTGACAAATCACTTAGCCCCGGCATGAAATGATGCCCCTAATGGGTGTTTACGTGTAGCATGGTGGCTGTTAAAAAAAAAAAAAGGACTGCTAAAGGTTATATAAACCATTGGGCCATTTTTTTTCCCCAGTCACTCGAAAATAAACCGAAAGTGAGCGTAATACGAGGAAAATGTGAGAACACGTTCGCTCGTGTCCATTTACCACAAGGGGACCTTGATATGACTCACGCTGGCATAAAATAATGCTCTGTCAATCCTAAGTACAGACTGTGCAAATGGCTGCTATGGGCAACATACGAGCTCAGAATCTACACTTATCGCACCAAATGCTGGATAGCAGATCTGGCTCTGATTGAGGCCAGCAGGCTATATTATAGATATTCAGAGTGCCCCCTAATGGTCCAGTGGGGATCGTGACAAGCTGTAATCAAGAGCGAGTGCTATCATTATACAGTACATCACGGAAAAAATTGAATATTCGCCGCAAATGTGTAAAAAGGAGAAGAAAAAAGAGATCGAGTGGATGTGTTAAAACGAAGATAAATAAGAAAATTTGAGGTGGAGCGGAAAGGGAGAGAGGAGAGGGGAAATGTGCATGTGCCATGGTGCTTATTAGTCAACCTTGGACTGCCTGATGAAGGACAAACCATTGACAGAGGCAGCACTGTGCCTGCAGGCAACCAGAAAGGGGAACACACACACACACTCACACCAACACACACACACACACTGACACACACAGTCGCTCACTCTCCCTTTTTCTCTCTCACACACACACACACACACTCACTGCTTTAATTAAATTTACAGATGTCAAAGCTCTGATCACGAAAGCCAATCCCCCTCCTCCCTCCTGTCACTCATCCGTCCATCCATCCCGCCGTCCGTCCCTCCTTCCCGCCCATCCCGAGTGCCGTGACGGCTAAAGTCGTGTCGTTTCGAACCCAAACACATGCCCTTCACTCTCTCTCTGACACACGGACACGCGCTCAAGATGGCATAAATACACTGTGTCACGCACACATGCTCAGACAACACGGAGAGAAAGTGATTCCAGACAGCTATTGATCTGTTATGCAGCTGATAGGACAGTAATGAACTTCCTGTAGAACAAACGGCCTGTAGAAAGAGAATTCTGCTCCAAACGTCCTCGGCACATCAAAGTTTGTCCGACTGATGTGTGTTTTTTTTTTTAAAGTCTGCACTGACTTCTTCATTTTTTGTGTCTTTTTTTTGCTGCACCCCTGTCTGACTGTTTTGTCTCACAAGTGGCATTTTGGCGACTCGTCCAAGGACGACGGGAGCAAATGTTTGAAATGCATGTGATATTTAAAGTTTAATCGCTTCTCCTTAGTCTTGCTCTACATCGCGTATGCCGCGCTGTGTATCAGCGATTCCCAGTCAGGGTCATGTTCTGCAGTTGCCAGAGGGGGAAGATTGTGAGGCAACTAAACAAACTTTACATCAATTCTGCTGCTATGTTATGCAAACCGCATGATACTGACTGCCCAAAGAACTGAACACATGCCACTGATTTATTCATTTGTTTTCCTCATTGTGTAAAATACCCAGAAATTTTTTTTAGAACGTTGAAATCTGATACGAACCGAACAACAGATCTGAAATTCTGCAGGCAGTTGTGTTCAGTGTATTTGCTGGAATACGATACAATAAATACGATGCGATGTAAATTCTAACTGGTTTAAATCTGCGCTGCCAAAGTCATTTAAATCTCGCAGTGAGAGCAATTACACAAAAGCTTTTGGTGCTTGCTTATGGCGTCTGCCTGCAGTCCCACACTTGTGTTTGGAGATAATTGCAAACAAAAATGTCCACAGTTCCAAGACAATAATTCATTATTTAGGTGGATAAATGTAATAATTACACAGTCTAGTCCAAATAGTTCACAAATATCAACCTGTCTGAGTGCAGTGAGGCGACATCCATGTTTGCCCTCAGTCCTTTCTCTTCCTCCGGCTCTCTGGTAATCCGTGTTTTTCCTGGTTTTTATTTTTTTAGACTGTTTTCCTTCTCTGTTAAAAAACACACGTACAAACAATTTTCTTACATGTTTTGTGGACTAACGTTGCTATTTAACAGCAAAACTTTACCATCAAACACCTTCAATAAACTGTTATCTTGTGCTTACTATTGTTAAACAGCATAATCTTATTTTGGAAGACAAATAAATTACACAGCACTACAAAACACGTTGGTCCCTGTAAAATCTCTGCACTGTCTCCTCAAGGTCATTCAGGGTGCAGACGTGCCAACACCCTCGAAAGATTCGACCCTGAGAGCAAATAACCTTTCTATGCAAAGTCTGTGCATTGTGTTGGATGTAATTTTAAAAGATTTGCTTAATTTGTATCCAGAATTACAGCATTTCAAAGTAAAAGCACACATTCAGATTTACTTTAAAATTACGAGGAGCCATGTTAAATTGCTAGTCAAGGCATAAACCTTTATTTACAGAGCTACATATTTATTTGGGATAATTACTAATAATAATTAGTCATTTTATGTAAATTTGTATGTAATTTCAGAAAGCAGACAAACATTCTGTGTAGTTAATATGGCACATTTTCTGTAAAAAAATTTTTTTTAAAAAGATAAGAATTAATTTGGCAAAATTTGCAGAGTACTTAATGGGCTGTTAACTTAGTGTCCGTTATTTTCACAGAAAATCACTGTAAAATTAAATTAAAATGAGACAATTTCTGTAAATTTGGAATATTTTAACGATTTCTTAGTTACATTTTTTGTTTTTGTTCAGTGTTCCTCTTAAGTTGAGTTCCTGTTGTTGTTTTTTTGGACACTTTTGGGGGGTTTTGTACCACTGAATCTGCTATCCTGCTGGTTGCTGTAGCCTGGTGCATCTCCATTCCTACGTTTGCTCCCCTCTTCAGCTCCAGCAAAACAATCATTGCTGATTGACAGAAATCCCATCACTACCGGTGCACAAGTGCAGAAATACTGACTCTGGAATACTGCAAAAATAAAAATAAAAAAAAACGGAGAGATTTACTTTTGTTTTCACTACAAGTTTTTCTTCATCTTAATTATTTTCTAGATAATAATCCCAACAGAGACATTATATTTTACATCTCCCAGCTTTTTGTGAAGCTCTTCTCTTCTGATGGGTGATCACAGACCCAACAAACTTGAAAGGGCAGGTTTCAAGTAGAAATGGCTTTATATTATATAAACAGATTTGTAGTGGTTGAAGTAAGAGGAAAACTCTTGAGGCGCTCTCTGTCTTTTAACCATTAGACCCACAGACGTCTATAGGCTGCAGCAGGCTGAGTGCACGTACTCCCCGGGTACACGGAGTTCCACGTTAGCACCACGTACAACTTCTCCAGGTCTTACATGGATGACCTAAAGTACTAATAGGATCATTAAACTCTCCAAAGGACACCGACTGATCATGAAATGAAAGGCTCAGGACTGACCTTGGCTTCCCTCTCTTAACTGTGCAAAGAACCACTTCTCTTTGTTTCCCTCTTCACCGTCTCCCTGTTCTCCTCTCTCCTCAGAGCAGCACCATTAAGGTAATGGAGCTGCTAGAGAAAAGTCTGAGTGTGCATGTGACAGAGCTGCAGAAAGACTATGTCTGCCCTAAATGCCCCTGGCAACTCCCCTGAATTTAGAAAGAAGCCCATCAATCTTTGTGTCCAGCTGCAGTGGCGCTACTGTAACAGTACCTATATTTGTGTGTCCTGAAGGAACCTCCTGCTAAAGATAATGACATGTAATGGAGATGAGGCATGCACTCTTTTTCTCTCTCTCTCTCTCATTTCTTATCTCCATCCCTTCCTCATGCTTCCTCCCTTCGTCTTGCACAGAGAAACCTGTGATGTTTCACTCCCTGACTGACGTACTATATAGTTAATACTTGGCCCCGGGCAGCGTCTCAACATAAATCTTAGATATTCCTGTAGGATGCACCGCAGCCAAAGAAAGGGTTTAAAAGTGAGAGAGCGAGATAGATTTTATTTCCCAACCTGACTTCATGGGAAGCTGAATCCAAGTAGAATTTTAAAATGTATTAATTTTGCCCGTCTGCTCTCTCCTCCTTCACGATAACAAGCTCTTAATCCACTTAGCTTTTTTTTTTGTCAGTTAAAAAAAAAACCCCACTAGTACTTTTCAACTTGTCAGGGATCATTCACTCCGCCCCCAACGACGTGCATAATCCAAAATGAAACCCGAAAAAAAATACTTATCTAAACTGTCTCACCCTCTAGTGATGGTATAGAGAGAATACACTCACAGATTTATGATAAACACACACACACATGCATAAATGCGCTGTACACACACACACACACCAGCAGGACTCACACACACGTAGAGAGTTTCACAGGGAGTGTTAGGAGCTGGTTTAATAGACGGGGATTTACCTTCAGGATTTATCATAAGAGCCCTGTAATAAGAGAGACAGAGAGAGAGCGTAACAAATAGTAAACTGTGAGCAGCGCTGAGCTCCAGGCTCCGGGCTCGGCGCTGCTCAATGTGTGGGGAGAACTAAATTATAATTTCAAACACAGCTTCCATTTTTTTTTCACCCTCCTCCTCCTCCTCCTCCTCTCTCAGTTATTCTCAAACACCGTCCCTCCCTCCTCCCCTCCCCGGCTCTCACCTCTCCAGCCTGAACTTGGATTCATACCTGTGTGTGTGTCAGGGTGTTGCTGAAGGATGCCGTTTGAGGCAGGAGAAATTGATGCAACACTCACATGCCAAACGGGGCGGCCATTTTGACGCAATGTCGGTTACTTGGGACTCTGACTGCGGATGTAACAGCTTGTTGTTTTTGTCTCCGAGTTGTTTTGTTTAGAGGTTGGGATGTATTGTCTAGCTTTTTTTATATATATATATTTGTGCAGAAAGTGACAGAAGTGAAATCAAGATGTTGCATGATGCTCCTCGGACCTGCAGAGAGGACAACCTGCTGACAAGCTGCTCTTTACGAAGCGGGTCCTGTGAGTGGTTAAATATGTAAATACGTCTCAGAGAGTCAAAGAATTTCGAGGTGTTACATCACTCGTCGGTGTATTCCAGTCGTTCAATCATAAATGTTTCAGAGAGGCATATTGTTTGGTTCAAATTCTGTTCAATCTTTAGCGCTGAGGGTGTAGAGCTGTGAAATGCAACAGCCTGCGTCTTCGTTTGTGCAGCTATTTACAATAAACCAGAGTCTGCAGCCAGGCCAGCAGCTGTGAGAGGCTGGTGCTGATGGGGGTTTTTGGGGTTTTTTTCAGGTTAGCAGGCACAACAACACCTATAACCCCAATCAGAGATAAAAGATATCACATCCGTGGTTACAAACTTTCTTTGTTAGCCAAGTTTTCCACTAAAAGGGGACATTAGTTGACTCTTCTTCTGCACAAAATGGACCCACGGTGTGCAGCTTAATTTAATCGAGAGGAAGAGGGAGTTGAAATGGAGAGCTGTGGAATGCATAAAACCTTTATTGGAGCAGTCTTGCTGCAAACAAGGTGAACGAGGAATGCTGGTAGAAATGTGCTAATTGTGTAAATTAATACATTTTATCACTCAGTACACTCTCATTATTTCAAACTTTAACTTTCATCTGTTGAAACGAGATACTGAAGATGTGTATTTAGTTCTGACATAATGAAGGATACGAGGAAATCCTTTGAATTTTTGCCCCAATCAAAGTGAAATGAATGATATTGATTGAGTACTCTCTGTGATAAAAAAAAAACAACAATCAATTTTCTAATTTGTGTTCTATTTGCTGCAGTGTAAAACCGACTTGGCAGCAAATCAGCCCACACATTTTCTGCACCACCAGCTGAATGCATGCAGGTTCCCACGGGGCATGTAACGCACACCGGTTGCACCGCGGTTACAACACGCCTTCATCCAGCTGCATTACAGCTCGATAGATATTCCCTTCAGCTGAGAATCTGAGAGCATCATCAGGAGGAGACCCGGTGACAGGGTGGTGCTGCTTACAGCTGATTTAAAACTGAACCTCTGAGCCAAACCTCCTCCAGGGCAGGTTAGCAGAGCAGCAGTGATCCAGCAGGTTAAAGAAGAGAGCGATACCTCACTAAGGCATTCATCTCGCTCCACAGCACATGCTTTATGGCAAAGTGAAAATTTCGATCCAATGATGGGATCATCCACATGATTGCAAATCACACCAAGAGAGTCACGAGCGTGTTTACCAATTGTCAAGGCAATCCATCCACTTGTTGTTGTTGTTGTTGTGGATTTTTACCTCTAAACCACAAACGCCTTCTTCTTTATTGACAGTCACTGCAATCGATGGTGACATTTGAAACGACCAACCAAGTGTGGCACAATATACCGCCACAATATGTAATACAAAGTCTACACTGACTGAGGCCGACTGTGTCCTGCAGCTTGGAGGACTTTGAACATCATTTCAGTGGCTTCTTCCTGCAGCAGTCTGCACAAAGTTAAGTTATTTCAGCTTCAATGTATAAGAAAGCCACTCACTGATAACCTTGAAATTTCAGGTTTAACAAAAAAAAAAAAAACATCCTCATTCAAGGTCCGCTAACACCTTCCAGCTGAATGTTCTGGTTGTGGAAGACCTTGACTGACCGTGGTTTTGTCTAGAATCTGTACTGTCTCGTTGTTTATTTATATTAAGCGTTGTTTGCAACGGTACAGGAGACAGTGAAACGCTTCTTGAGATATAAAGGCCACACGGTTCATACGGTGTCTATAGCATAACATATATTCTCTCCATAACCTTTGAACCTGTTGCTACTCCGGCATCAGTGTGTCATAAATAATTCTAACTTAACTTTGCAAGCCTTTTCTTTTTTTTTTTTTTTACAACCCCAAAATCTCGGCTCTGCGTCGCAACTCCATCCGAGACAGGTGCTTTGGAAGTCCGTGTTATGCCAACAAGGTCAGTCAGGGCCAATGATAATCATTTTAGAGTGCTTATCAAACACCATTACACACACCATATATCCTTTTATATGATCTGTGAATGGACTTCACTGAGGAGAATGTGCACTTTGTCCTTGGTTTAATGGCACTGTAAGTTGATAGAGTTGCAGCTAGCGACACCGTAATGTGCCTGATGTATGGCGCTCCTCTCTCTCGCTCTCTCTCTTGTCTCTCTGCTCAGCGGGACGGCGGTGTCTACGCTGTAAGGTCATCGCCGTGACTTCACCGAGGGGGTTCATTGCAAAGAAACGACCCGTGGGCCTTTGAGATGTGTCACCTGGGAGCAAATAATATAAAGGCTCTTCATGTTGCTCACTACAAATTCAGATGCAGGCGGCTTTAGGAAATTGAAAACTATTCAATTTTAGTATGAGTCTTCTGCATGTTGCATGTTTTTACAGCGTATTCTCTAATCAAATCAAACTGAGTTTTTTTATAAGGCACATTTTTTAAACAACCTGAGTTGACCAAAGAGCTGGACATGATGTCTGACAGGCAGCAACAAACATATAACAGGATCAAATCAGCTGTAGCTTTAAATAAATATGAATCTTAC
Organism: Stegastes partitus; assembly: GCF_000690725.1. Lineage (NCBI taxonomy): Eukaryota > Metazoa > Chordata > Actinopteri > Pomacentridae > Stegastes > Stegastes partitus. The sequence continues at coordinate 246,481 of NW_007578146.1, read as the reverse complement.
GTGCAATCTCCTGCCCATATTTATTCTATATTATAGCTTTTTTTTAATTGCACTGTATATATTTTGCCTCTTTTGTATATGTTTGGGGCTGCAAGGTGGCGCAGTTGGGTTGCACTGTTGCCTCGCAGCAAGAAGGTTGCCGGTTCGCGTCCCGGTGGGGGCACCGGGATCTTTCTGCGTGGAGTTTGCATGTTCTCCCCGTGCAGCGTGGGTTCTCTCCGGGTTCTCCGGCTTCCTCCCACACAGTCCAAAAACATGTTGAGGTTAATTGGTGATTCTAAATTGTCCGTAGGTGTGAATGTGAGTGTGCTTGGTTGTCTGTCTCTAAGTGTGGCCCTGTGATAGTCAGCTGGAATAGACTCCAGCCCCCCATGACCCTAGTGAGGATTAAGTGGTGTATAGATGATGGATGGATGGATCTTGTCTAGTCTTGTCTTATACGTATATTTGATTTTATTATTTATGTTTGTTACTGTTCAATGCACCGTCCAGAGGCAGCTACTTATATTTTCGCCCCCACGTATGATGACAGTATCCTATTCTAATATATTAGGACCATTAAGAGCAACCAGAGCCCATTGAAAACACGCACGTCTTGAGATTTTTCTTTAAAATGTCAACGGAGGACTAACCTCCTTCAGGAGAAGTCTATTGTCTCACCGCGCAAATAGGAAATATTCTAAAAGATACATTAAACATTTGTGTGGCGCGGCCCAATCCCCACGTGTTCAAATACTGTTGACCTCTATTATGAGAATAGGAGTACGGTGGTAATACCAGTAGAGCGAGGGCAGCGGCAGAATTTCTATTATATTGTTTGGAAGTTAGCATGCACGGCGTGTATTGGAGCGGCCGCAATGAGATGGAAAGATAACCCTGCCACTTTATTCACTGTTATCTGTACTCAGCGGTGGTATTTAGCCTGACAACCCCTTCTTTGAAAGCAAATGATATTTTATACATATTCATGATTCCCATGGCGTATCCTTCTTCTGACCTCTGAATTGCTAGCTCATCTGCAGCCGGTGTGCTCTTTCTCTCTCTTTCACACACACACACACACACACACACACACACACACACGGATCCTTGATCTGAATAACATGTGCTGCCTCAGAGCGTCGGAGCTAACAAAAAATATATATTTTATTTTTTTCCCCCAATCAAATCCAATTACTTCTTGTGTGGCTTGTGAAGCAGTGGTAGGGAAGAAAAGGATGAGGGATGCATGAGATGGGGAGTGATGGATAGAAACACAACCGGAGAGAGAGAGAAAATAATAGAGATGGTGAGGGGGAACTGGGATTGTGGGAAAGCAGGTAGAGGAAATAACAAAATGGGGCAGAGTCAATCACACGATGAGCGAGGAGGGGGAACACGGACGGCATATATAGAGATGTACAAAGAGAGAAAGAGTGAAATAGACAGAATAATGGAGGTCTTGAGTAGAACAGTAAATGAGGGATAAAAAAAAAGGTACATTCAGTTTCGGTGCTGTAACGTCGGATCAAAGCGTCATCCAAATAAGCTGGCATAAAACAGAAGAGGGAGGAGAGAATCGATGGAGGGAGAACGGAGCTCAGAAAGATAAAGGCTCAGAGATGATACCACTTCTGAGGTCTGTTGATCGTGTCGGCGGCCCGTTTTGATCGTTTCAGGTCAGGAAAAAAACGGTGAATGCAGTGGTTTTAGCTACTGTAATTCAGTATCTCAGCAGAATGAGTTGACTGAAACGAGGAGCTGGTTCCTGTAAGAAAAAAAGCCTTCAACATATGAAGGATGGAGGATTTAAATTACACGAGAAAAGGCGAGTTTTCTGAAAAATGAGAAGTAACTGTAATTATTACTGGGGTGTGGGTGAAAAATTACACGCATTTTTGGAGGGGATTAAAATCAGTGACCAAAGTAGGTAATGATAAAAATTACTCCACATCCCCCTCGGGACGTAAATCCAATCTGAATGGAGCTTAAAATACTAATGGCTCCAAAAAACAAAACAAAAAAAACCTCATGATGGATGAAAACTGATCCAGTGTCATCCTCTGGGTACCATGAAAATCAAACCATCTGGAGATGTTTCAGTCGGGATTAAAATGTTTGTGGGTTGTTTTTTTTAAAACCATGCTTGCTTGGAGACACACAAAACTCTAGCATGTGACATATCTATATCTGAATTGTCTCCAGCTGATAAATATTTTAAAAAACAGTTGCAAGCAGACGCGTGGCGCCGTCGCGTGCCTGTACAGTACACGGATCCTGTGGGGACGGTATTAATTTGCTGCAACATGTAACTTGCCCGTGTCGATTTGGAGGAACAACAGCACAGATAAGAGTCTCCGGCTGGCGGTGTCACAGCCGCTTGGGGTTTTCTGTCACCTCTGATTTCCCACGGACTGCCGCTCCACATGTGTGCTGCTGAGTAATGAAGTGATTAACATTTAAGGGGCTTGATTAAAAAAATTTTTGATTCAAACGACTGTAACTCAGTAGTAGGGAGGGGAGCTGATGTCAGATCTTGCACACGCTCTTAATATATCTCCTCCTCCTCCCCCCTTCCCTCCTTATCTGGAAAATGAATAAAAAGTTAAGGAGGATTGAGGGAATAATGTAAATATTATTTAAATTTTAATTGCATTGCTGCCAGTTACTTACATTTTGCACCACCAGAGACTTGAGTGACAATCTGCTCCATCTCCCTCATTGCAAACTGAATGAGAAAACTTTTAAAATTACGAGTAAGTGACAGCAAGTCAGCGAGCTTTTAAGCCTCAGACACCACTGATATATGCCAGATATCACTGCAGTTTGGGCATCATTATTCACCTCAGCGTCGTCAAATGACTTTTCCCTTTCTCTGTTTCACTCGTAGCCGGATTGCATTAGCGCGGATGCCACTGAGTAGTAAATGTTGTTACATTATGAATAAGTCAAAATGATTCTTTCAGTATCTCTGAGCTTTTTTTTTTTCTGTATCAGCGTATTTTCTTATCTGCTAGTGTCTGAGGGGTTTTTTTTATCCCTTGCTGAGGTGAGCAACAGGCAAGAGGAATGCTGAATGAATGCAATATGCTGCAGCTCCTGTATGTTGATATTATCTGTCAGGTATCATTAGTTTTAACGCTGGGAAAACTTGGAGCTGAAGACTGCGTGGACATCCAGAGGCCTGTTTGTCTTAACTTAAAACAATCGCCGCATGATTAAATGTTTCAATTACAGCTAGAGATCTTTCCACAGATGCAAATAGATTTGGTAGGACGTGAAATTAGCTCATGACAGCAGCATGACCGTTGACTGTAGCTGGCTATCGATACCTCTCGCTGCATTATTAGTGTTTCAATCAGCGCGTCGTTCCCATTACTGCGAAAGAAATCTGCTCCCACATGTTTGATTATTTGTTTTTCCATAACCGCTCATTCAGTTACAAGAGATACGTGCATTTAGGCGCGTAAATCTAAACACTATAGCAGACACTGTGAAATATTTCAGAGTGGTATTGGGATCTCGTGTGGATATAAATTCAAAAGCTGACATCAGTATGGATCCTTGGGTCCCTCTCCCATCAACTTTACGCTCGTCTCTTACTCAGATCTAACACATCTCCCAACTCGGGGAGAAAACTTTCTGACATCCTTGACGTACTACTCGGTCCCTGCTGTTTTGGATTGACAATGCCGCGCTGTGACAGAGCGAGCAAACTAATACGTGCCAGTCAAGCGGGCTGGATAGCAGGAGACGAGTGATTGCGGCTGTTTATGGGGGTAATTCTGCGCAGACGGGGGGTAGAGAGGAAGGGGGGCTGCGATAAATAACGGAGCACAAATGCCGTGTGATTGATAAATACTCTATGACAGCGCTCCGTCTTCTCGGTGAAACTCAGCAGAAAAGGAGGCCATTCTAAATCAATGAATGACAACAAAAACCACTGCTGCGAAACTTTACAGGCAAAGAGCTAGACAGAGAAATGTCATCGCAAAGAGGGAAAAAAAAAACCCGCGCAGACAGACAGCAGAACAGTTTTTTTTTTCCATTTAATGGGGGATCTTCAGACATCTCAGGTGGATAATTCTGCCATTAAAGCGGTAGTTTGACGTTTTTCTGGAAATGCACTTATTCACTATCTTTGCAATTTCAGTAAAAAAAAAAAAGAAGCCTGACCCTGCTCTCACGTCTGCACAATAAATACGAAGCTACAGCCAGCTGTCAATTAGCTTAGTTTAGCATGAAAACTGGGAACAGGAGGGAAACAACCGGGCTGGTTGTCAGCAAGGTGACAAAATCTGCCTACAAGTCCCTCGGTTTTAGTCTTAAAGCTAAGTGCTGAGCTAAAATAAGGCGGCAAATAAGCTTCTTTTTTTCCCCCTTCAAAATGTCAGACTTTGTCTAGGGCTGGTTGAAACACAACATTAAAGTTAACCAGAGGGCTGCACAAAGAAGGGAGATTAATGAGAAAGCAAGATATGTTAAGCCTGAAGCCAGAGCTATATATCACCATGGTAACTTATGCTGAACCCGGAAGGGAAGTTCTGCTCAGAGTTTGGGATTTAAATCGGCTATAAGAAGCGCCACCCTTTCACCAGTTCTTTCTCTGCTGATGCTCAGCTGAAGGAATATGATAAGAGCCTTTAATAAAGCTGTGCATGAAGTGTGCACATTGTGTTTCTGCAGGAAGCTACATGATATTCAACTGGTGATGCAAAAAAAACATATAAATATAGTTTATTCTTGATGCCGATTTGCTGCCTGATCCATTTTCCACCACTGGTATTGCGACTCATAGAACATAGATTTCGAAATATATCAGCATATTTGTATTTCAATCAATTATATTCATTTTACTTTGATTTAGCCAAACGCTAAAGTGCTTTTCACATAACTTTCATTATCAGTCAAACCTAAAAGTACTTGTCGAGTATCATTCTTAAATTTAAAAAAAAAGTTTAAGAGCTATAATGTGCAGCTGTTAGAAATAAGCAGCAGGCGTCGAGAGTGCTCTGAGTGAGTGGCAAACTGAATATATTAAGTTAGTTAACAGTTTCTTTCCAGCATACGTCTTTGGACTTATTTGCAGCAACAGTGCTTTTTGCCTAAATACATTTTCTATATTCGTTATAGTCTCCATCATAACATTCTCTTGACTGACAAAGAAAATCTGGTTAACACAGGAAGTTAACAACCACTGTAGTGTCTCTGGTTCTGGTTTTGGGTTTTCTCAAGCCAGCTAACACAAAGAAAGCCTGACTATGTTGAACTTGCTTCGTAGTGCAGCTCTCGCATCCAACTGCTTGTTTATTTACAACATATGAACAGATTTAAGGAGTTGGATTTAGCTTCAGGATGAGCCAAGGCCGAAATAAAACAAACTAGATAACATGACCAACATAACCCAACAAAAACCAGCAATCCATGACACCACACCTCCTCGTCTAACATAAACAGGAGAAACAAGGTTAAATGAATGGCAGCACACCAGTACACACTCCACAAGACCAACAAATCCCAGCCACATGGCAGAAGCTGAGATGCAGAACACACGTGTGGCTGGTTGGGACTGAACCTCCTGCGCTGCTGGAGAGCCATCTTGGCTCGTTATATTGTGGGCTGTGATTGGCCAGGAGCCAGTTATCTGCAAATAACCAGTTGCTCCACCAGTCACTGTCTTGCACACACACACACATGCATTCACGTTCGACACACACCTTTCATATGTTCCATCATGACAAAAGAAAACAGACTTGACAGAACACAATACGACCACAGTCAAAAAATAATGTTCTGACGACTATCTGGAGGAACCAAGATACCAGCACCAATGAAACCTTTTGTTATTGCAGGTTAAACAAAACAACATACAGCTTTTGAATCAGCGAGCCACTACAGGTGCTGAAAGTTGTGCATCAACCTGCTTCCTGTCCTGGTATTAAGCTAACTTGGCTCATATTTCCTGCACAGACATGAAAGTAGCATCCATCTTCCTCTCTAACTCTTGGCAAGAATGTCAATAAGCATATCGTGGGCAACATTAAGTGTAATCAAATATCATTACATGCAATCATTCCCACTTACAGCCAAGTTGTAAATCTGCATATGGTGCTTAAAGCTTTTAAAAGTGCCTACTTGGACTGCGAGAGTTTTTAAAGGGGGGGGGTCAAGAAGTTTATGACCAAACAGGGGTATAGCAGTGCATATTAAAACTCAGACAGCCCAAGACAGAAAGCAGGAACAGTCCAAAGGCCAAGTGCATTTCAATAAACAACCAAGAACTGCTGTCTGGGAATTGGTAAGCGAGAAAATGTCATTCGGCCCAGGTGGATTCCTATCTGTCTGGCTTATGGCATTTGAGTTTGTGTGAGGGGGGAAACCCATTTTCAAATGTGATTTCCTAAGCAAATACGGAAACCATAAACGCAAAATAGTGGGATCCTGGCTCTTGCTGCTTGCGGATGTGCTCCTCAAATTCTAATCTCAGCTCATATTATTTCACTTCTGTCTCCTAATGTCTCTCTCTGGCTTCCACTGTGGAACAACTTTACAGGAACGCTGCACTGCCCAGTGTCTCGCTGAGTAAATTTACGGTGCCAAATAAATATGATCATCGCGCTGGCGGTGCCAACACGCCAGAACAGTTATTTTCTCTATGATGCATTCTTCATCTCAAGTCTGCCTCAAAGCATCAATCTCGCCTTCTGTCAGCAGAGAGAGAGGCTCAGATTACTTAACTGACATCTTAAGAAGACCGGCAGAGGAAGGCAGCGAGGAAGAGGAGGGAGGTTTACAGGTGGACATCGAAATGTAAAGAGGGACAATAGAACTGGAAAGACTGGCCTACTAACAAAAAAAAACTGAGCCAGAAAAAACAAATAACTGCTATGATGTCCTTGTGAAACAGTAAATCACAGGGTGCGTGAATTTTGCAAGCCTCAGCAGCTCAGCCTGACAAGGGCATCTGGGCTCCTATATAATACCCCCAGTGCTCTTTGAGGTGTGGCTTCTTCGATATCTGCAAGACCAAGTGGTCCCCTATCGAGAGTCTGCCTTTTGTCCCACGATAACACACCAGGGAGGAGGACGGGAGAAGAGGAGAACTCAGGAACTGCAGCATCAGGAGCAGTTACCATAGTAATTGTGGCGATGGGATGGCTGTGGTGTTAACAAGCTGGAAGCAAAGCATCTGCAGCACAAGGATGACATCTAGTGGTTTTCCTGTCAAAATCAGAGCACTAGTAAAGCCTGGGTTACCACAACTGAATTATTCCCTAACGTGACAATTACCAACATGGTTTGTCTTCAAAAACAGCAAAGGCGTCCATGTAAAAGCTTAAAATGTTGCCTTAAAACTGAGTGTTTTAGCCAATTCAGTTCTGAACCCCAGGTTTTCCTGTATGTGGCAGAAATGGAGATAATCCCGACATGTCAGCTGCTAAAACTGGAGGAATGTTAGGCATTTTAGCACAAAAAATTAACTGTAAAATGCCGCAATGTGAAATATGAATGCAATTTTCCACCGCCAAAATAAAAACAAAAACTTTTAAGTCATTTCTCACTTCTTTATTTCTCATCATTCTCTATTTTTAATAAATACCTGCATGACAATTTCTACTTGTGTCTTGTTTTGACATCAAAACTCCAGCGTACAGTGTAGTATCATGTTATAATTGCACAGATTTCCAAAATAACACCAAATTCTGACTGCGTGTTCAGAATTAAGAAGCCTGATTGATATATTTGTACTTTGTATGGTTATGGGCCTGAGTGAATATATAATTTAGCAGGCAAATTTCTGCGTACTGAGCTAATTTTCATAATATCAGACCTGTAAAAATAATATTTTAAAAGTTCTGCTTGGCTATATGGCACTATTTGTACTACATAGCTCACTATTTTTGCATTACTTTACTCCCAGCTAATGCAACTGAATGATAAATGTACTAAATGTGCTATTAATAGCTCAGTCAAACATCAGATTCACACAGCTGCTTCAATAAGAGCTTCTTGTGCACCCACACATCTTATCTATTGCTCCATCATTGCATCCACAAAGTACAAAGGTTTGGAGCTCAGTCAAAGTCAAAGAAGCGCCTTTTAAATAAGTTCTCCAAACAGAGGCCACATTTAGATCTGCCAACCATCAGCGAGTCTAATCCACTAAGCAGCCTTGGGCTTAGCCAGCAACAGGCGAGCTCTTTCCCGGAGAGACAAGCTACAGAAGTTTCTCTAAAAAAAAAAACTTGATGGGCCTTGAAGCAAGCTTTAATACTGGCGTACAGACAGAGAGAGAGAGGATAAACATGTAAGCAGGGGGATTCATTCAGGATCATCAAAGTGGGAAATCTGCACGCAGACACACCGATGCAATTTAAATTCAAGCATTGTAAGGTAGAGATCCCACTGTTCAACACACAACAGCTCCGTGACAGTCGGCCGGGCGCCAGGTTGTCTGATACAGAGTTGAAAAGGTAACGACAGCAGACATCCAAAGTAGGAGATGGACACGTTTATATTTAAAAATAAATAAATCAGTGACGTCTAGTGGCAAAGATTGGTAACCTTCTTCTT
>NW_007578146.1:228958-232727 GCF_000690725.1 Stegastes partitus | reverse complement strand
GGCACTGAAGGAAGACACCCCCCACCGCCTACACTTCCTCCCCCAACACAACCCCCACACCCATTCCCACACCCAACAGAGGTCAACGACGACGATCGACATTTCATGCTGAGCTTCGTGCCTGCACTGAAGAGGCTCAGCATTTTTGTGTTTCTCGGAAAGAGGAACTTTGGAAAGACTTTGGTCGCCTGCCATGGCAGGACAATGTTGTGTTCAGTTCAAATGTGGTGAAGAACTAGTCTGACCAAATAAGAAGAAATGACACAAACAATTATTACTCACAGTCTGTGTGAAATGTCCTTGTGATACCTTAAAGACTCACTGTGTGCACTAAATCGTTTCCATGTGGTCTAATAAAGATTTGAATGTTTTACCACTTGACAAAATAAATTTATTGTGTTTAATAAAAAGTTTTTCAAGTTTAAACAGACATAAATGCTACAGTTACTATCTGTAGACATTAAAGACTTTGCTTCTTTCTTCCTTAAAGACCTATGACCTTTATTATTTGTAGAAATTATGACATAAAACCTTTTGGTTTGTGATCTTTGACAGTCACTTAAAACTTCTGTTTTCATAGAAAGACCCCCTGAAAATCAAACCATCCTCTATTCATAATTCAGAGGTGTAAAGGAGACAAGAAATAAGTCAATATATACAACTCTTTATCCGCAACAATATCCACGGGTACACAGTACTCTGTCCAGCAATTACAGTCGTACAGAAAAAGCAAAGTATAAAATCCTGAAGTACAACTCCTTCGTACACGGTACAAAATCTTGAACTACAACTACTCGGCCTTGCAGTCTTCATCTATGACCACTGGGGCCTCCGGTGTAGAGAGAGGCTGGTCACTGGGCCCCATATTGGATGTCTGCCTAAATCCATGAGAGCTGAGCATCTTTATAAAGCTGTATGTCCAGGGAGGCAGGCTGCTACCGTCCGCTGACTGTGGGTATGGAGGCTGGGATGTCTGAAACACAAAGCAATATCAAATATGACATGAGGCAAAAATTGATTTCACATGACGCACTTAATCTTGTTTTAACATCTTCTATCTGACAGGCAGTAAACAATATTTGTGACCTACAATCTGATTGAAAGTAAACAACATTTGTAATTACCTGGGGACTATCTGTTGCTGGTGGGCAGTGACGGCTGGGAGGGATCGGCACATCCTGTTGCTGCCACTGCTGGTGCTGCTGCCACTGCCAAGCTGGTCTCTGGCGTGGAGGGATGTGTGAGGGCTGCTGCTGCTGCTGCTGCTGCGGGGGGATGAACTCGACATCAGGCGTCCGGGCAGAANGATCTTTTAAAATGCTCTTTCACAAACCTCTGAGGCACCTCATTCATCAATAAAACTCACAATGAAACGTGGACGTCAAACCTACCGCGTGTGCCCGTGTCTTGATTCATTTCCCATTTATTGCAGAAACGTGGCGCTGCAACTCCGTGGAAGAGCTCCTGCTCCCTGTGCAGACATGAAGACCTCATTCTGAGCCAACATGATTCGTAGCTACAGGTGATTACACGCTAATAAAAGTCTAATTACAAATGCTGGATTGCGTTTCTGCTTAATAGATGCCTCTAAATCCTACACAGCGGCTCTTTGAATCACAATTCTAATTATGTAGCTTCATAGAGAATCATTTAGGAGCAGAAGTGTTTTTTATCTAGCAATAATGTTTTTAATAAAACACATGAATTGAATGTAATAGTTGTACTAATAGTGTTCAAAGCAAATATTCCAAAAGCTATTTGCAATTAGCTTAGCTTACAGGATTGATTTCTTACTTTATATTGAACATCTTTGACTTTGTCCAACTTGTAACGTCTCCACTGACCCTATTTATAGTGAAGTTATCGCAGACGAGCTTCACAATGATTCTGAGCAAACGTCGACTTGTTTTTCCTGCGAATAAATTCAGACGCACGAACGTAACAGCAGCCGCGCTCAGCGTTCTGTTTCCACAACATCAGTTAACAAGATTAAAGGTATCTGAAGATCAAACGCCGTGGCGTTAAACAGAGGAAGACGATTACATTCAGACACGCTGTCCCATGTTCTGTTTCTCAGGAACAGTTTTAATGTATCTGCTAAAAGATGTCACAGCGGTTCTATAAAGTCCTCCGATCTTCAGGGACCCCTTTTGTTTTCACAACTGATCTCAACAAATGAATCCATCAGCTCCGCCTGTATAAAGACTTCACACCAGCGCGCTCTTCTTTTGTCTTCCTCCACGTTTCCCTGAGCTCCTACCACTGCTTCGGCTGCTGCACCTCCGTTTCTTTGTTTCTTCTCCTGGGTCGAAATCAGAGTCGACGCTATTCTTTGCTTTTCTTTTTGAGCTTCTGGTGTTCTTCCTCGCCGTCTCCGCCTCCTCGTCTTCCGCGGAGCCAAAGGGTAAGTCGCTGTCTGATTGCACATCCTCGCTTTCCTCGTCGCTGGAACCTGTTTTCTTTAATTTCTGAACCTTTGATTTTGACGTTTTAGTGTTTGAAGTGTGGCTTCTCGCTTCCCCTGCCAGATCCAAGTCACCTTCTGCGTTTCTCTTAGGCCTTCCTACAGGCCTTCCTGTGCTCCTCCTTTTATTTTTTGGCTTACATGCTCCTTTTTTCTGCGCCTCCTCTTCTGCTTCTTGTTCTCCCTCTACATTGTCAGAGTCTGTGTCTCTCTTATTCCCATTGTCTTCTGCGTCACTGCTGTGGTTCGCCCTTTCATCCACCTTACCCTTCCTCCGCTCGCGTCCGGAGCTCGACGTGTGGTACCGCCGGATGTGACTCTTCAAGCTCACGTTGTGGTTGAAGGACTTGTCGCAGTGCTGACACTGGTAAGGCCTCTCCCCCGTGTGCAGCCGCATGTGCGACTTCAGGTGGCTCGACTGGCTGAATCCACGCTGGCACACCGAGCACTTGTACGGCTTGAGTCCTGTGTGCACGACGGAGTGCCTCTGAAGATGATGCACATCCTTAAATTCAATCGCGCAAACTCCACATTTGAACACCGTCGGGGCTCTGTGGCTCGCCAGGTGGGCTCTGCGTTTCTTATTGGTGGAAAACGTCGCTGGACAGTCCGGACATTTATATGGGTCTCTTCTATCCTGGTGGGTCTGCTCGTGTTTGAGCTTGTCCACCCGGGTTTTGAAGGTAACGTAGCAGAATTTGCAAGGATGCTCGTAGGTTTCATCGTGAATTTTGCCGTGCTTCTCCAGAGACAACTCGGTCGTGCACCTTTTGCCACAGACGTTGCAGGAGTAGGGCTTTATTTTGTGCTCACACGTGTGAGACTTCACAATATTGAAAAAACTCCCACACTCGGTGCAGAGCTCGTTAATTTTCAGGCCACTCACGGAATCGAAGTTCTCGTCTTCGGTTTCATCCTCAGAGTCTCTCATGAGCTCCTCGTCGGGTGCAAAATCCTCCTCTGGATTCCACTCCGCGTCGGAAGCCTCCTCACGTTCGTCGTCCTCCTCATCTGAAGGGTCGCTTTCTTCATCAGGAAAAGAAACGTCGGACAATACCGCGCCACCGGGGTCGTCGTCTGTCGGCACCTCCTGCATCAAAATATGAGTGTGAGCAGAATGTTTCTAAGGTTACACAGCTCTGAATATTAAAGTCAAATTACTGAAAAATGAGAGTGCAAGCAGAGGACACAGGATCATTTATAGTTCTGAGAGGGGACAGAGAGGCAAGCCTCAATTTGAGAGAAAATTCATCTTTTTCTGAGTCATAACTCACTTTCTGAGGAAATCCTGTCCATAAGAAACTA
>NW_007578146.1:220652-223838 GCF_000690725.1 Stegastes partitus | reverse complement strand
TCAGGAATATCACGTAATGTCATAATATCATAGAAACTTTGTGCCAATAAATTGGAAGTTTAAACACATACCGTCTTGGCCAGGACCTGTGATGATCGGGGTCTTGACAAGTAGTCTAGTAGCGCATCCTCGACCTTGCGCGACCTCTTTGTGCCGCGCTGTGAGGACGGCGGACCACTGCTGCAGGGCGTCTTGACCGTGGAGCCCGTCGCCGAGGCCCCGTCTTCCTCTGTTTCCCCCTCGACCTCCGGCTCTTCCTCTTCCTCGGTGTCGGAGGCCCTGGCAGGCAGCTGGAAGCAGAACACAATTTTATTTGGAAATCACAGACCAATAAATTAATACTCAGCACGTGTACACAAGAGGATAAGAGGAACTTGTATCCAACACAAAAAAAAACGCAACGCTTACCGCTCCTGTGTCCTGCGTGTACGACCTCGGCATGATGTATCGCCTCAAGAAACGGAAACTCGCCAACTGCCACTTCTTCCTGGCAGTCAGGGGCTCTGCCGCCTGGCCCGAATTCTTCTTGTAGAGCTTCCCAACGGCAGATCGCTGGTTTTTGAACCAGCCCTGGATCTTGGTATCTGAGATCAGCATACATAAGGCAAATGTCATACATTAACAGATTTTAAGTATTTGGATGACAAATGTAGCATGAAATAAGAGCAACAATTAATACTCACACTCTGTGTCAAGTTGCCCGGCTATGCCCTGCAGGAGCTTCTTCTTGAATGCTATGTTGCTATAATGCGGAGAGGCCTTGTTGTAAAAGCAGTCATGGGTAGCGAAGAACGCCACCAGCTTCTTCTCTTCCTCCGCCCTGAAGCTGTACGTCTGCTGCAGTTGCCTTTTCCCCGTGGACGTGCTGGCCATGTCAGAGTCTTGCCCTACTTCTTCCTCTTGATCTTCTTCTGCCTCTGCCTCCCTCTCCAGATCGGCCTCCTGTTCTTCTCCTCTTTCTTCTTTCTCCTCCCTTCTCCTCTGCTCTCTCGGCTTCCTTCGCTTCTGCACGCGCTTCTTTTCCGGGCAGGAAGTTGGGCTATCGGATGTTTCAAGGTCATCAAACTGACAAGAAGAATCTGTGTTTTCTACGGATTCCTGCACAAAACCACAAAAACAAAAGACTTTTAAATGTGATCAACACCAAACTGTGTTTATGATTCCATCCAAAACACCTTAAAGTACAAAGAACACATCCACTCCAGAATTGCTGCACTCTAAGACAATTTTACGACAAATTATGCTAGATTTGGTGGATCTATGATCAGTCGGCGTAATTCGTGGCATCAAGACTGAAAATGCATTCATGGAATATGGTGACTTTGAATACTGAATACTTTACACAAGGGTGCTGTTGGGGCCCCAGAAGGTTCCTTTAAGTGTATATAAATGGATCCATATTTGCTCCTAGAAATATAGTCTTTGGTCGATCGGTCCCCAATTTTTGAGGCCTCTAACATCAGTACAATTTGATGTGTAGCCAAAAATTAAGAAAGTGGAATCTACTATAGCCATTCCACTGCTCGGATCTGCTGTAAATAATTTTGACTGTGTCTTGCCTAAAGTTCACGCCTCTGGAAGTTATATTTGTGGCCTAAAAATGGCTTTCCATGTAAGACATTTACAGTCTGAAAATGCAAAAATTCCTGAAAACATATCAGACATTTTACAGAACTCAACTTTGGCTCCCAAATAAACAACTGAGCACATACACTCACTTTATATGAAAATATGCAGAAGGTTTCTGGTGCACAGACTATAAAACGGGTGTGACCAACTGTAAATGGGGACAGTAAGATATTGTCTCATAGACAAGGCTTGAATGACAACTGATGCTCGTCTGTCATCCAGGTTTCGGTTATTCACGTAGTGTGATCGTAGCAACTGGTCTTGCTGAGTTTCTTAAAGACCTCTCATCAGTTCTGACTGACCAGTTCCAGATACTCATATTCTTCAGGAGCCATTAACACTTGAGTTTCCGTTTCAACTGGGGGGTTGCTGCTGCTCCTCCTCATTATGTGAGTCAATAGGGCCACAAAGGGGTTCGTTAGGGTCTTTTGTCGCTAGGTGTGAATGGGGATGCCTCAAATCTCCACCTCTGCTAAGTGATGGTCTTTCCAGTTTGGCTTCTTTCACTCCTCTCTCAAAGCCTCCCTGGCTAAAATCTGTTCCCTATTGTCTTCAAATGAGTGTCCTTTGTCCTGAAGATGCCGATGGACTGCTGAGTCCTGTCCTGAGGAGGTGCTGAAATGTCTTCAAGAAACTCAAGCAAGTCCAGTTGCTTTGATTAAACTACAAATGCTCATCATAATGACCTCAACAGTTAGAGATCAGTAAAAACAGCTCCGTCCTGACATTTTCTCAATCTGTTGGGATTCTTCTCTGAGTGTCAAACAGAGAAAAGGCAAATGTCTGCAGCAAAAGCACCGGTTTTCATCAGAAGAACCCACCTAATGACAGACTAACGGTTTCTTCCATCTCTTAAGAAAACCCTGAACAAAACAGAAGCCCGTTCACTTCATGATTTTACATCACACTGTTACAATTTGCACAATTATCTTGAAGTATTGTCTTGATAAATGACGTTTATGTTATTTTTTTACTACGTGTTACTTAACTGCATGGAAGAAAATTAACTGAAATGATTTTATTTTGGCTCAAATACATTCGTATAGACTAGGGGCATAATCAATGAACGGGTTTGAGAGGAAAAAAAGTCAAATTCACCGATTCCAGCTACTTAAATATGAATAATTTCTGCTTTCTTTGCTCCTCCATGACAGTAAACTCTGTGGGTTGTGGACAAAGCAGGATTTTTTAAGGAAACACTGATAAACATGACATAGTGCAAAAAATAAATAATTAATTGACTAGTTTAAAAAATAATGAACAATAGAAAAACTTGAGGCTCTGCATTGGTCCACTTAGATGAAATACAGATGCATGCTGCTTTAGCTCTAACTTATAATTAATAATCACAGAAACAACTTTATTCACTACAGACTGTGTTCTGTTGGGATCAAACCCAGTCTGAAGTGCAGCAGGTTGGAGGCTTCTAGATGTTCCAGTACACTCACCACATGTTGGAGGTTCTCCAGAACTTCCTCCGGCTCCGACTTGACACTCAGCGACGGGACAGAACCGGGCTTCAGCCGTCCGGTCGGACTCTTGTTCACGAAGCAGTCG
>NW_007578146.1:213091-220638 GCF_000690725.1 Stegastes partitus | reverse complement strand
GTTCACTTCATGATTTTACATCACACTGTTACAATTTGCACAATTATCTTGAAGTATTGTCTTGATAGATGACGTTTATGTTATTTTTTACTACGTGTTACTCAATTGCATGGAAGAAAATTAACTGAAATTATTTTATTTTGGCTCAAATAGACTACGGGCATAATGGATGAACAGGTTTGAGTAATGTCTTGAGAGAAAAAAAGTCAAATTCCA
This sequence comes from Stegastes partitus, assembly GCF_000690725.1. Classification (NCBI taxonomy): domain Eukaryota; kingdom Metazoa; phylum Chordata; class Actinopteri; family Pomacentridae; genus Stegastes; species Stegastes partitus. Next base: position 220,422 of record NW_007578146.1, on the reverse strand, counting down.
GTTAGTTAAATATGAATAATTTCTCCTTTCTTTGCTCCTCCATGACAGTAAACTCTGTGGGTTGTGGACAAAGCAGGATTTTTTAAGGAAACACTGATAAACATTACATAGTGCAAAAAATGTTTTAAAAAAAGTAATTAACTAGTTTAAAAAAATAATTAACAATAGAAAAACTCGTGGCTCTGCATGCTGCACTTAGATGAAACACAGATGCATGGTGCTTTAGCTCTAACACATAATTAATGACCACAGAAACAACTTTATTCACTTCAGACTGTGTTCTGTTGGGATCGAACCCAGTCTGAACAGGTCGGAGGCTTCCAGATGTTACAACACACTCACCACATGTTGGAGGTTCTCCAGAACTTCCTCCGGCTCCGACTTGACACTCAGTGACGGGACAGAACCGGGCTTCAGCCGTCCGGTCGGACTCTTGTTCACGAAGCAGTCGTTGGTAAAGTGTTCGCTGCAGATGGTGATATCCGTCCAGGTGGATTCCTTCAGCCGCTGTCCGTTCACGTCCAGAACAAACTGGATCCACTCCAGTCTCTCCTCCGGGTCCTTCGGTAACTTGAACCGCTTCGCATTGCGACGAAACGAATTGCAACCGTCTACAGAGCACATTTCCGGGTTTAAGTTTAGAGTTTTTGGTTAAATGTTAAAGTTGGTGCCTGCTGACAGGCTGCTCTCCACCAACAACAACCACCACATGCTAACAACTGGCTAGCCGCTGTGCTAGTAACGGAATGGGCGGGGCTTCGTGGTAGGGTTGGCCTGGTTTGGTGTCAGGCGTATCCCGGTTTTACTTTCAGTTCATTACATGACCATTTTGCCATTATTCAGACTTGATTTTCAGCTGGTGTTTGTTGAAGGAGTTGTAATGCTCCTCCTTTCTCTTCCTTCTTTTTTTGGAGTTAAGTCAGGCCTCATACATTGTCAGGTCACAGTTTTCAGAAACTCTTGTGTGATTTGTTGGCTCTTAAAGCTCGCTAATTTGGTGCTCCTAGTGTTTCCTAACTGGACAGGTTGATTTCACAGAAGTGTTGTTTAGGTGTTCCTTTTATTTTTTTTGAGCAGTGTATAATCCCATGAGCAAACCACTTCCTGTAAAATAAAGAATTATTTTTTATAGAGAATATTTTCAATGTTCCAAATGGAGAGATTAGTGGGTGAAAAGCTATCAATCAATTTCCAGGCAAGTAATGCTTGTTCATGAAAGTTTTACACAGACAATTTAACCGGTAGTTTTTCTGTTTTGTAATTACATTTCAATTTTTAAAAAAATGAATTCCACCAACAACATAAAAAACAAACTTTGGAAATGCATTCCAGATGTTGTCTCTCTGCACTTTGAAAGTAGTGTTCAGCATTTCAGACTGTGGTGGAAAACAATAGTCAGTCATACCCTGAAGTGGACACCGATGGGCTGTCGTTGTGTCTGGGCTTGTTTAGCATAAACTGATTAGGCTCCCATTGTAGTTGGGAGGACAAGGTGAGTAGCGGAGAGGAGACGTGGAAATGGAGGAGCATGTGAGAGTTGTCGCTCCAATGGACGGGAAATTTACATTTCAAAAACATCCCGACAGCACCGCTAATAAAGGTAAGAGTGACACGCCTTGTTTGTAAGAAGGAGTTGGCTTATCACATCAACGCATGGAGTCTGGAGAGCTGCTGAGTCCATCATCAGTACCTAACTCATCTCAATTTCTTAAATCTTGATTTGTCTAACTTGCAAGCATCAGATGAACTTTTGAATATCGTTCCGCACAAGAAGAGGACTGTGCATTTCATTCCTTATTAATCCCATTGAAAAAAAAAAAAAAATGATTACAGCAAGAAAAATGTTTAGGAGGTCACCATGTTGGGTTTTTGTTCTTTCACTTTAATTTCCAACATTGCATCTTATATGTCTGGAATTTCAGTCACTATAGTGAGGTTGAGTCAGGTGTTCATAAATATGGACGAACAAAAAAAAACCAAACTATCTGTGTGGTGAAGCTGTTTTAAGTCAACATGGCGTTATGTCAAAGTTTAATTTGGAAGTCAAACATCTGGACAACAGGCCTTTTTCCACCCACAACACTTTGACTTGTCACATCAGTAAAAGTACCAAACAGAAAATAAACAAAGTAGTTGCTTCTGTTTCAGGGTCTCGATGCCGACATTACTAGTAACACATGATTTTACCACTCTGACGTCATACAGGTTTGTCTTAAAATCTTATTTATTTGACAATTAATTGGGTAAATTTTAAATATTACATTACATTATAAACAACAAAGTGCCCCCTCAAAGTGCTGTACTGCTCACCCAACTATACGAGCGTTTTTAAAGCTCTGATGCCTTAAAGTTGGGAAAACACGCTCCAAACCATTCTGACAACTGTACAAACCATCCCTAGGGACGTCAGGCTGTCGTACAAGTCGACTGATGGCACTAAGACATGTGGCTCTGTTCGAGCCAGTAACTCTTGCAATTGGAAATTTGAAATGCAAAGAATCCAGTTCACAGGTGAAACAGTGTCTTGACAGTAAAACACAACGAATCTGAAATGACTCCAGTTTAAAGAAGTCATGTTTAGCTCCNTTGGTGCCTGCTGAGAGGCTGCTCTCCACCAACAACAACCACCACATGCTAACAACTGGCTAGCCGCTGTGCTAGTAACGGAATGGGCGGGGCTTCGTGGTAGGGTTGGCCTGGTTTGGTGTCAGGCGTATCCCGGTTTTACTTTCAGTTCATTACATTACCATTCTGCCATTCTTCAGACTTTATTTCCAGCTGGTCTTTGTTGAAGGAGTCGCGTTGCTCCTCCTTTCTCTTCCTTCTTTTTTTGGAGTCAAGTCAGGCCTCATACATTGTCAGGTCACAGTTTTCAGAAACTCTTGTGTGATTTTTTGGCTCTTAAAGCTCGCTAATTTGGTGCTCCTAGTGTTTCCTAACTGGACAGGTTGATTTCACAGAAGTGTTGTTTAGGTGTTCCCTTTATTTTTTGGAGCAGTGTATAATCCCATGAGCAAACCACTTCCTGTAAAATAAACAATTATTTTAGAATATTTTCAATGTTCCAAATGGAGAGATTAGTGGGTGAAAAGCTATCAATCAATTTCCAGGCAAGTAATGCTTGTTCATGAAAGTTTTACACAAACAATTTAACCGGTAGTTTTTCTGTTTTGTAATTACATTTCAATTTTTAAAAAAATGAATTCCACCAACAACATAAAAAACAAACTTCGGAAATGCATTCCAGATGTTGTCTCTCTGCACTTTGAAAGTAGTGTTCAGCATTTCAGACTGTGGTGGAAAACAATAGTCAGACACACCCTGAAGTGGACACCGATGGGCTGTCGTTGTGTCTGGGCTTCTTTAGCATAAGCTGATAGGCTCCCATTGTAGTTGGGAGGACAAGGTGAGTAGCGGAGAGGAGACGTGGAAATGGAGGAGCATGTGAGAGTTGTCGCTCCAATGGATGGGAAATTTACATTTCAAAAACGTCCTGACGGCACCGATGATAAAGGTAAGAGTGACACGCCTTGTTTGTAAGAAGGAGTTGGATTATCACATCAACGCATGGAGTCTGGAGAGCTGCTGAGTCCATCATCAGTACTTAACTCATCTCAGTTTCATAAATCTTGATTTGTCTAACTTGCAAGCATCAGATAAACTTTTGAATAGTTCTGCACAAGAAGAGTACTGTGCATTTCATTCCTTATTAATTCCATTGAAAAAATAAATAAATGATTGCAGCAAGAAAAATGTTTAGGAGGTCACCATGTTGGGTTTTTTCCTTCACTTTAATTTCCAACATTGCATCTTATATGTCTGGAATCAATTTCACTAGAAAAACATAAATAAAATCTCTTTTCAGTCACTGTACTGAGGTTGAGTCAGGTGTTGGTAAATGTGGACGAACAAAAAAAACCCAAACTATCTGTATGGTGAAGCTGTTTTAAGTCAACATGGCGTTATGTCAAAGTTTCATTTGGAAGTCAAACATCTGGACAACAGGCCTTTTTTCCACACACAACACTTTGACTTGTGACATCAGTAAAAGTACCAAACAGAAAATAAACAAAGTAGTTGCTTCTGTTTCAGTAACACATGATTTTACCACTCTGACGTCACACAGGTTTGTCTTAAAATCTTATTTATTTGACAATTAATTGAGTAAAATTTAAATATTACATTACATTATAGACAACAACAGGGGAAAGCTTTTTCTCCCCTTCAAAGTGCTGTACTGCTCACCCAACTATACGAGTGCTTTTAAAGCTCTTAAAGTTGGTAAAACACACTCCAAACCATTCTGAGAACTGTACAAACCATCAGGCTGTAGTACAAGTCGACTGATGGCACTAAGACATGTGGCTCTGTTAGGGCCAGTAACTCTTGCAATTGGAAATTTGAAATGCAAAGAATCCAGTTCACAGGTGAAACAGCGTCTTGACAGTAAAACACAACGAATCTGAAGTGACTCCAGTTTAAAGAAGTCATGTTTAGCTCCAGATGTTTAATATTTTATGTATCAGGTCTCTAAAAAAAAACAAAAAAACTTCAACACTGTTTTATCTCAGTCTCATTTCAAGAGTCTTCCACCGCCTGACTCCTTCTCGGTCTTCCTCGACGCTTCCCCGAGTCACAGTCGGAGTTTTTTTGTCTTCCTTTTGATTTCCGTGCGCTGACTTTCTCGCTCCACTCCTCCTCATCCTCCGTTGAGTCAAAGGTTACGTCGCTCTCGGTCGGATCATCTTCGCTGTCTTCATCACTGCAGCGTGCCCTCTTCCTCGCTTTCACTTTCGAGGTCTTAGTGGATGAACCTCCTCCCTGAACCGAGCTCTCTGCTGTGCTTCTCTTAGGCCGTCCTATGGGTCTGCCGGTGCTCCTCTTTTTCGGTTTATGTATCCTCTCCTCGTGCGCCTCCTCTTCCTCTATGATGTGAAGTCCAGAGCCTCTTTTGTTTCCGTTCTCCTGGGCGTCAACACTTGGGGTTTTATTTCTTTTGCATTTTTTCTGCTCGCGTCCGGAGCTCGACGTGTGGTACCGCTGGATGTGACTCTTCAAGCTCACGTTGTGGTTGAAGCATTTATCGCAGTGCTGACACTTGTAAGGCCTCTCCCCCGTGTGCAGGCGCATGTGGGACTTCAGGTGGCTCGACTGGTTGAAGCCTCGTTGGCACACCGAGCACTTGTACGGCTTCGCTCCGGTGTGCACGGCCAAGTGTCTCCGGAGAGGAGTACGCCGGTTGAATTCAATCCCACAGATGTGACATTTTAACTGCCTGGGGCCTCTGTGATCTACCAGATGGACTCTGCGCTCTTTGTTGGAGGCGAATGTCTCTGAGCAGTCTGGACATTTATAGGGCTTCCCTTCAGTGAGGTGGGTCTGCTCGTGAGTCATTTTGTCCACCTTGGTTTTGAACGTGACGTGGCAGTATTTGCACCGATGCTCGTAGTTTTCATCGTGGATTCTGCTGTGAGAATTCAGCGCGATCTCAGTGACGCACCTCTTGCCGCAGATGTTGCAGGAGTAGGGCTTTACTTTGTGCTCGCAGGTGTGTGGCTTCAGAATATTGAAAAAACTTCCACACTCTGCGCAGAGCTCGTTCATTTTGAGGCCACCGACGGAATCAAAACTTTCGTCCTCGCCTTCGTCTTCGGTTTCGTCCTCGGAGTCCTTCATGAGCTCCTCGTCCAGCGCGAAATCCTCCGTCGGATTCCACTCCCCGTCCGAACTCTCCTCGCCGTCGTCGTCTTCCCCGTCGTCGTCTGAGGGATCGCTTTCATCGTCGCTGAAAGTAATGATCTCTGACAAAACCGCACTACCGGGATCTTCATCTGTTGTCACCTCCTGTGAACGACACAGTTTAAAAATGACAACCTCGTGTGAGTCTTTTGCAAATTTGGGCAGCACAGAATATTACAGTCAGTTTGCTAAAAAGGAGGTGCAAGCAAATGACAAAATAGTTTACTGTTGAAGGGCAGAAGCTTTGATGTTGAAGAAATTTATCTTTCTCTGAATCACAACTTTGGAAAACTGCCTCTGACAAATGCACGAGCAAAATATGTTAAAGAGGAATTAAATAAAGATGCTCTGAGCTGAACAATTGAAAGACACACAGTGGGGCAATGGGAGACTTGCATGAATTTGACCACAATATGGGACCTTTAATGTCACTCAGTCTTAGTTTAGTATAAACAAGAGCTGGTAAACTTTTAATTGCGCCAATTTGCAGAAGAGAAATCAAATAAAGGCTAAAAAACAAAACTAAATAACCAACTTGTTGACTCACAAAACCTCCTGCATGCTGGGAAATGAAATATCTCATCATGATTTTGCCCCAAATCAAAGTTAAAATCTGGATTTAACTTTTCCTTGACAGTGCATTAAGTCTGACTCGTGATGTTTCACCTCTGATTTTACTTCCGCGCCTCCTGTCAGGTTTCTGTCTTCAGCTGCTGGGACGTCGGCGTTGACTTGACTTTTCCACTGGTTTCTGTATTCACACTTGAGACAGCGCTGGTTCAAAACGATCAGTAAGCCGTAAGTGAGCTTCTCCATCTGAAGCTTACTCCCACATGAGGGGCATTTGCGGGCAAACAACTCGAGGAGGCAGTTTTCATTCACAAGGTATTTTCCTTTCATCTGTAGAAGCGCAGCTCTAAAAAAAAAAAAACAAAACACACAAATAAAATAACAGACTGAGCAAAATATGAAACCTGACGTCATAAATTAAAATACGTTGAAACTGTTTTAATTTACCTTTCCTTGTTTAAATCTCTGTTCGGAACTTTTTGTTGAATCTGGCCGGATCCAAATAAGACAGAATCTGAAACATCAGTGGAATATGTCAGTGAGAAACCACCTGACACAGGACATGCAAACAAAAAAGCTCCATATTCATATGAAGAAGAAAAACATATATTTTAAAATGGAACAATGTGCACAGATTCCTACCTGTGTTTTCACTGCAGAAAGGTTTACTGTCAGAAGCTTCATCGTCGTCACACTGAGAAGCATCGTCTGTGTTTTCCACAGGCTCCTACACAAAACCACAAAAACAAAAGCTTGCAGGTAAACACAAGCTACAAGGAAGTACTACAATTATATGCACGTTTCAATCCACAGCTCCGACCACTAATGGACCATGAATATATACACGGCAGTTTATAGGCAACATCAACTGTTTGCTCAATTTGAAAGCTGCATTGTGTTAGATCAACATGTGTTTATTATTTGACCAACTTATTTACCAGCACCACTAAACTACACCTTCCGAATAATCAGAAATTTAAATAACACCTCTCTACAACAGCTTCAATTAAAACTAAACATTA
>NW_007578146.1:197490-210703 GCF_000690725.1 Stegastes partitus | reverse complement strand
ACTCCAGTCTCTCCTCCGGGTCCTCCGGTAACTTGAACCGCTTCGCATGTCGACGGAGCGAATCGCAACCGACGACGGAGCACATGTCCGGGTTTTTAACCTCCGAGTCTTGAGGTGGTCGGATGAATGTTGGAGTTCATGAGGACCCTCACATCAACAACATCAACAACAACAACAAGCAGGAGCGAACCGCTGCTTCTTCTTCCTCCTATTCCAGGTTCACTGGAGGTCAAGCAGGTGCATCACCGCCACCTAGTGGTCGGAGTGGGGACCAGCGCGTCCACCGTTAACAACAGTGGTGAGAAATTCCTTTTCAATTATTTGTGTAAGCAAGCAGTCACATGTTACATTTCTAAATCTAAGCCTCATTTCTACTTCCCTTTAAACTCTTTCTACCACTGCTTTTCAATATTTTTTTTTTTTATACAGGGCAAATTAACCACACAAGTCATCTCAGAGCATTTCACAGAATAATGTGAAGCCCTTACAAAATTATGGAGAGACAGAGTAGATTCCTATGGATTTAATTTATACAAGCACTTGGGGGAGAAAATCCATTAACCAGGAAGGAACCTCTGGTTGAACCATCTGCCTCAGCCGGTTGGAGTGAAGGGAAATAGGTGAGAGAGGTAGAAACTCGTAAACATATATAATAAATGAAATGAAAAATGAATGAATGAATGAAAAAAAATTACTTTCTTTATCCCAGAAGGGAAATTCAATTATATGATTTATATATTTTATATTATATATTTATATATTCAATTATATTCAAAATATATCTTGTATTGCTGCCTCCACTGCAGTAGAATGGATGTGAATTTAATCTTTGACATTTTATCTTAATAGAATCAGTGTCACTGCTCTGTCTTTTTTAGAAATATAAAGAACTAAAATCCCTTTTCAATTATTCTATTGTGTTTGAGGCTGCTTTCTATTAATGTGGACAAGTATGGTCAAGCTGTTCTGTGATGTGGTATCATGTGAAAGTTTAATGTGGAAGTCAAACATATGGACAACAGGCCTGTTTCACACAAGATACTCTGACGTGCCACATCAGGAAAACAATAAATAAAGTAGCTGCTTCAGCTTCAGTCTCGCTGTCGCAGCTTACGGACACACATACAGGTGGAGTGTGAAACTCTAATTCAATACAGTCGTCAAGTTTATTCAATCTCCCACCGCAGTCTGTTAGTCGTCCATTCTGTGTGAGTGAGCCGAAAGAGAAACCAGTGTTCCTACACGGCCTTACAGAGGGAACAAGAGACAGTAAATCTGGCACATGCTGAACATAGAAATATCTACAATCTTTCTTCACGCTGATGGTAACACAATGCTTTCCCACTATAACATCATACACACTCATCTTATAATCCGTTTCTTATTTCTGTGCAAACAAGAACAATTCATCGTTAGACTCAACAGTACAGTATTGCATTAGGATGATATAAACACCTACGGGGGAAACCTGTTATTCCTCAATTACACTGCTGTATTGTTCTTTCTGTTATGTGGTTGTCGCACAACTACACAAATGCGTTTACAGCAAGTTGTTGAAACACACTTTCAACGTTTCTGATAACTCCACATAGGGCTGGGTGATTTCTATCTATAAAGTCGCCTTATTTGATATAATTGTTCATTATTGACAATTATTAAATGAGGTATTTTAATTAAGGCCAGGAGGAAAAAAAAAAGGTTTTTACCCACCTTATTTTGAATTTACCCACTTTTAACCCATTTATCAACGTACACAGGTAATAATTTTAACATTAACACAACTGTAAAAAACACAAACACATAAATAAATATAAATATTAAAATATATAAGTACTAAAAAAATGATCTCCCAATCATACATATAGAGTAAAAACGACAACACGGGGTGGAGTTGCTGCACCGTGGGGAGGTTAAGGTTCTGATTGGTTGGTTTGGACCAGGTGTCACCACATAGAGACTCTACATCGGCCACCACTGGCAAACCCACAGCAAATCTATCAGCCCTCGGAGCAGGTTGCAGGGGGTGATTAGATGGAGCTGGTGGGAGGACGGGGTGACGGGAGGCTCAGGTGGCTGCAGACTAACAAACCAGCCAAGAGAAAAGAGTTGGAAACGGGCTCCATTATCAAGGAATGACAGGATGTCTAGAGGTTCACTGAACTAAACTCTGCATTTCCGTTACGTTTTTTCAAGCCTCTTTACATTTAATGCATTAACAAACAATGATCATTGCTTCATCGCCCAGGCCTAATCACACGCACTGACCGGGTTAGCCAACACAAGACAAGCTGTAGTACAAGTGAACTGACGGCACTAAGATGCGAGACAGTTACGCTTCTCACCTTCTTATATAGTGTGTTGCATTATCCATCCATCCATTATCTATACACCGCTTAATCCTCACTAGGGTGGTGGGGGGCTGCAGTCTATCCCAGCTGAGTAAGGACAGGTCGCCAGTCTATCACAGGGCTACACTTAGAGACAGACAACCAAGCACACTCACATTCACACCTATGGACAATTTAGAATCACCAGTTAACCTCAACATGTTTCTGGACTGTGTGGGAGGAAGAGCCTGGAGAGAACCCACGCTGCACGGGGAGAACATGGAGACTCCACGCAGAAAGATCCCGGGTGTCCTCACCGGGATACGAACCGGCGACCTTCTAGCTGCGAGGCAACGGTGCTAACCACTGCTCCACCTTGCAGCCTGTGTTGCATTATCACGGCAGGAAAATAATTAAACATTTTCAACTCAAACCACACAGGCACTTAAAATCCTGCCAGCTTCATCTACTTTCACCAGCAGGATGAAACGGATGTAATAATGTCTTAGCAGTAAAAACAATGAAATCTGAAGTAAGCCCAGTTTAAAGATCACATGTCTAGTTCCTCATGTTTAGTATGTTATCTACTATTGTCTCTTCAACAGTGGTTTTAGCTCAGTGTCTCTCAGCTGTCTGATTCTTTCTTGGTCTTCCTCGACGCTTTCCTAAGTCAGAGTTTTTTGGTCGTCCTCTTGTTTTCCGTGTGGTCACTGTGACTTTCTCACTCCGCTCCTCGTCCTCCTCCACTGAGTCAACAGCTACGTCGCTCTCAGTCGGCTCATCCTCGCTGTCTTCATCACTGCAGCGCGTCCTCTTCAGTGCTTTCACTTTAGCGTTCTTCCTATTTGAACTTTGCGTCTCTGCTCCATGAACCGAGCTCTCTGCTGTGTTTCTCCTCGGTCGTCCTATTGGTCTCCCGGTGCTCCTCTTTTTGGGCACCTGTACCTTCTCCTCTTCTTTATCCTGCTCTTTCTCTTTATCGTTAACAGCTTTGTTTATTTTACTCTTGCTCTGCTCACGTCCGGAGCTCGACGTGTGGTACCGCTGGATGTGACTCTTCAAGCTCACGTTGTGGTTGAAGCATTTATCGCAGTGCTGACACTTGTAAGGCCTCTCCCCCGTGTGCAGGCGCATGTGGGACTTCAGGTGGCTCGGCTGGTTGAAGCCTCGTTGGCACACCGAGCACTTGTGCGGCTTCGCTCCGGTGTGCACGGCCAAGTGTCTCTGGAGGGAAAGAGGCCAAAGGAAGTCGATCCCGCAGATGTGGCACTTGAGCTGTTTGGGGCCTCTGTGATCTTCCAGGTGAAGCGTGCGCTCCTTGTTGGAGGCGAAGGTCTCTGAGCAGTCTGGACATTTATAGGGCTTCCCTTCAGTGAGGTGGGTCTGCTCATGAGTCATTTTGGCCACCTTGGTTTTGAACGTGACGTGGCAGTATTTGCACCGATGCTCGTAGCTTTCATCGTGGATTCTGCCGTGAGAATTCAGCGCGAGCTCGCTGACGCACCTCTTGCCGCAGATGTTGCAGGAGTAGGGCTTTACTTTGTGCTCGCAGGTGTGAGACCTTCGTTTATTGAAAAACTTCCCACAGTCCGTGCAGAGCTGACTGTGTTGGGGGAACAGGGACGGATAATCGTCTTCATATTCGCTCTCACTTTCCTCCTCGGAATCGCTCCGAACCTTCTTGGGCTCCGTCACCGGCTTCCAGTCCTCGTCTGACCCGGTGGCGCCTTCATCGCTTGACTCCTCTGTTTCATCTGCAGGCTCAGTCTGCTTATCAGTAACTTCAACAGCCTCAGAGACACTTGTGATGCTGCTGCTGCTATCGCCATCTATCGACACCGTCTGTAAAAAAAAATAAAAAATACAGGGACAACAACTTTTAAATCTGTATCACACACTTGATGTCCTGAAAGTCAAATAACTAAATGTAACAGGCAGTGACGTCTGGCTGTGGAGCTCTATGCTGGCTTCAAAGGATTAAGTGCAGAGTAATAATCTATAAAGAATATTTTATCAAGAACAATAATACTCTAAAAAGACCAATTATGTTACAAAGACGGTTTCGATATAAACATTTCTGCATCATCCAAAGGCTTTGTCCACATAATGCCGACGAGTAGCCTAATTCCTCTTGACGCGCCTGAGAATGGGGCCCATCAGCGTTTGTTAAGTGATGAAATGCTGAAATAATGGTGTCCAAACTGCTCTCTGTAGACGGCCCAGGTTCTGTGGCTGTGGTTCTTGGAATGACACAAGATGTAATAAACGTGTCCGGGTTTGGCGGTTGGAAGCACGCAGCAAGCTAGGTTGGTTTTCGTTGTGAGCGAACAAGACCAAAAAAAAAAAAAATGAAGTAGATTCTTTGATAACGGCTAAATGTAGCACTTTACCACAACAACACTGGTGAGTGGCATTTTATTAGTGATCCTTTATTTTCAACGCTATGCATAAAAAATAGGTTGTATTCTTTTTTTCCATTACATTGATATGAAATTGCATTTAGCGTGTAGGTTTTGCCATTTGTTGTGGCTCATGTACTACAGATCAGTCTCAGGTTCTACTGTATGTATCACAGAAGAATCAGATGCTGCTTATAGCTGGACAGTGTGTTGCGCCACCACTCAACTTTTCATGCCAGAGGCGCCACTGGTAACGGGTGATTTCTGGGTTTACTAGTTCACATGTACACTTTACAGGAGCAAGCAAAGAAATGCTCAAAGCAAAAGCACACAGACAAAACATTTAACGTTATAAATATCCTGTGACTTGTTGCAAAGCTTTGCTGGATGCACAATACAAGCAGGTACGGTTCAGTATGTCTGATCTTCTACCTCAGGTTTGACTTCTGCGCCTCCTGTCAGGGGTTTATCTTCAGCTGCTGGGACGCCAGCATTGACCAGACTCTTCCACTGGTTTCTGTAGTCGCACTCGAGGCACTGCTGGTTCAAGATGACGACGACCCCGCGGACAATCTTCTCCACGTTCACACTGGAGCCGCAGAAAGGGCACTTGCTGTCGAACAGCTGGAGGAGCTGGTTTTCGTTCACAACGTACTTCCCTTTCATCTGAAGAAGCGCGGCTCTGAAAAAGAAGATCAAAAATGCAATGCTTTGAAAAACAGGTTAATAGATCTAAAGCAAGCGTAACTGTTGGTGTCACTTACTTTTCCCGGATCATGTCGATGTTCACAACTTTTTGCAGCAACTGTCCGTAATCAGAGAAGGAGTCGGAGGTGTCACTTGGCGCTGGGCTTCCTGGATCAGCTGTAAATGGAAGATTATAAGTCACATAAAATGAAATATACTTGAGTAAATGTAGACTTGATGTTTATTAATGCATAAGAAAGGGAAGATCCTTACCTATTAAAGTGGATGATTTGTCCGAACAGGACGCCGGACTGTCACATGCTCTGAGTTGATCGTCCTGAGAAACACTCTCCGTAGTTTCTGCAGACTCCTACACAAAGAACAAAAACATTAATAGCTTGGAAACAAACAAACAAACAAACAAAATGGACATATAACACACCAAAATTGCTTTTTTTTTTTTTTTAAATAAATCAATTGTAGTGCATGCACCAACTAATTAAACTGTGTACTAGTGTGGAATCTGCACATTTATTCAAGAAATGTAATTAAATACAGATGTGAGGTATTTGTACTGAAGTATTTTCACCGTATGCAGCATCATATTTCTGTGGTCCTGCATCTCAGAGGGAAATATCACACTTTCTACTCCACTGTCTTTGTCTGACAGCTTCATCGTGCTCTTCCTTTCCACTGAAACACACATATCTTCACATGTATTGACATTAAATGCTTGTGCCAAACTTGATGGGTTGAGAAATTTGTACTGTGAACCACTTTGGTAGTTTCCTATTTACACATCCAGATTTGTGTAAACAAACAGCACAGAATGGAGACGGTTAGAGGAAGATTGTTGCTCCATTTGAAAGAAAGTCTGTTGGATTAGACGTGCACACGCAACCTTTTAGCTAAATTATCTTCAAATGTGTCGTCACTGAGCTAAAAACAGGGTCATAAAAAGCTGAGTTAGAGACATACGGCTCTCTCACACACACATATATATATAAACACACACACACACACACAGTATCTGAAGTGGATTAAATGAGCTCAACCTTGAACCTCCACAGCAGTAAAGTGCAAAATAAACATTAGTGCAGCGATCATATAATTATTAGAAGAAAAAATTATATTATGATTTTTTTCTTTTTCTTTTTTTAAAGCTACTTGATTTGTTACATTTTTTTTGAAAGTAAAACTTCAGTTTGGTGTTCTGTGCATTGTCACAAGGAGCATCGTATGGATACCGCTGTATAAACCACTGGAAGAGCAGTGTAGACGCTTGGTGCTGTATGATGTAACTTATAAACTGCAGCCTTTGCAATTTGCCATTTGCATAATATTCAAGTTTAACCCTGCAAAGCTTGAACCATAAAATAATTGTAAGAAAAATCTAATTAAAACAAAACAACCAGAGCGCTTATTGACAATTAAAAAATAATAAAAACAATGCTAATAATTAAATAGCAATTTTCATATGTGAGTTTTAATTGGTATCAGTTTTGCTACATCTGGCATTTCTGGTGCATGAATTATGATCTGTGGTGGATTCTGTGTCCACTGATTGTATGAATCAGGTTTTACAGGCAGAACAAAAAGTCATACTGATGATGCAGAGGTCTCAAAAACTCACACATCAAACATGATGCACTTCATGTTACAGGATTCAGCACTGATAGTAATCCAGAAACACATACAATATTAGCATTTTTTTTAAAAACGTCACAGCAACCATTTTCTGCAGAATGTGTCCTCCTACTTTCAATGTATTTGGTGCACTTTGCTTATACTAAGTACATACTTTTACTTCAGTACATTTTTGAATATTCACTTTGATTGGAGTATTGTCAACGTGTTGTATTAGTAGTTTTACTTGAGTAACCATAAACCAGTAAACATAATGAATGAGCCAATATGTACAGAGCTCAACAAATTTATTAGACCACCTGACTAATTAGTTAAGCACATCCAGCATCATTAAGTGCTTTAATTTGCACTCAGTTCTCGACGTTTCATCAGTTTTAACAGGAAAGAAATTAATTAAGCAGAACATTCAACCACTAAAACTCACTTTTCTGTTCAAGAATGCAAGTAAACAACTATAATTTGACATCTTCATCAAGAAATAATAATATGTTTTACTATTATTTCTTTTTTTTTCCAACAGTAAATTAGAAAATTCATGGATAATAATAATATTAATTAGATTTTTGCATTGAACATATCATTTGGGTTAAAGAGCTTCTTCATGCCGGTGTATTAACCATCACAGAAACATGAGAAATGATTTTAGGATTTAATAAACCTCACATTGGGTGGTGGGTCCAATAAATGTGTTAAACACTGGACATGAGAGTGAATTTGTGGTTCTGATGGGATGAAACCAGACATTTGGGTTTATGATGAATAAATATGTCAAATATAAACACCTGCTGCTCATGTATAAACTGAACGGTTTACCTCACAGTGATGCTGGTTCTGACCCGGTTCTGTGTCTGTGTCTGTTATTGTTGTGCAGAAAACAGAAGCTACTGTCTCACCTGAGCTTCTTCCGGTTCCGACTTGACACTCAGCGACGGGACAGAACCGGGCTTCAGCTGTTCGGTCGGACTCTTGTTCACGAAGCAGTCGTTGGTGAAGTGTTCGCTGCAGATGGTGATATCCGTCCAGGTGGATTCCTTCAGCCGCTGTCCGTTCACGTCCAGAACAAACTGGACCCACTCCAGTCTCTCCTCCGGGTCCTCCGGTAACTTGAACCGCTTCGCATGTCGACGGAGCGACTCGCAACCGACGACGGAGCACATGTCCGGGTTTGAGTTGAGGTTTTTTTCACCTCTCGGTGTTGGAATGAGGTGAATGAATGGTTACAGGTGCGAGGAAACGGGAGAAATGTGTCCCGGTGAGCTAACCGGAGCCATAGCTGCTGCTGCGGCGGTGACAGCGGCTGGAGGGGCGGGGCTCCACGGCGAGGGGCGAATGGTTTGATGACCGGCGTACACCGGGCGGAGATAAAGTCAGATTATACGCTCAGCTGTGTATAAAGTTCATGTTCTTTCTTTTTTTTTTTTTTTTAAATTAATTATATAGATTGCTTTTGTTTTGTTTTTTTAATTTATCAATGTATCTGTAGGGTTTGTATATCTATGTTTTGTTTTGTTTTTTTAAAGAAAAGGCAAAATTCACGACAGTTACTCAAATAACTAGAAACTTAATAAATAAAAAGTAATAATAAATAAAAATTTGCTAAATTATAATTTAGTGAAATAAGACGTTGCTTTTGAATTGTGGTTGAAAAGAATCATTTAAAAAAAACATTAAAAATGTTAATGTTTTTTTATATTTCTGTTGAAGCACAATTCAAAAGCAATGTCATGATTTTCATTAAATTTTTATTTATTATTACTACTTTTTTTCAGCTTATTTCAGTGACAGCTGTTTTCTTCCTTCTTTAATGAATACATTTGAGGACGACTGTACATACTGATGCATGTACACCTTCATTCTTCTCTCTTGTGTTTTACTAAATAATTTTCTTTTCTATGTCAAAAAAAAAAATCAAAATCACAGGCAGAAGATTCTATCACAGGACAGCAAGAACATTTTTTTTTTTTTTTAAAGTTTGCAGGAATTTTCCCTTTTCAAGCTTTAGGCATTAGAATTACCCATGAAGCATTTCTCACAATAATAAAGACACCTGTTCCGGAGACATCTTTCCTAGCTGCTGTAGTACTTTATTGCTGTTTGTGTTTGTCGCCAAACAGAAGCAGTTGAAACGATTTCCATCTCTGGCCACAAAATAATAAAACTCCCTCCTTAGCCCCTTCTCAGGAATAATCTCACACATATTATTCCAAACAGCGATCTGATAAGATGTACAGAAGAGCGAACCCACCTTGTAGGCAGCTGGCAACACGTGTGAATAATTTTCAAGCAGTTTATGCATCAAACATTATTGTACGTGACAGTAATATAAGGAATAAAATGCTATGAATCTACAGCAGGCGGGAGCACAGGCACTTAACATCACAATGGTGTATATGTTGAATTCCAGCCCGATGCCGTGATGCACACAGCTGTGAATATGTGTTCTGAAGCTTCTCAGGCTGTAATCAAAATACATGTTTTGTACCTCGTATTAGGGATTTTCTAGGAAATAAATGTCCTAATGTGGCTCTTCTTTGTACAGTAAAATAAACTCTTTGGCTATGTACACATTAACAGTCGTCACACCACCAGTTTGCTTCTCGGCCTCCCCCTGTGCTTCCCGAAGCTTTTGCCTTGGCGCCTCTTTTTCTTTCTGTCTGCCGGCTTAAAATCAGAGTCACTGTCAGAATGCTCCCCTCTCTTCATCACCTTCTTGCTCCTCTCCTCTTCCTCCGCCGCTGAACCAAAGGATGTGTCGCTCTCCGCCGGTTTGTCGTCGCTTTCTTCTTTCGTCTGAGCGTTTGAACTCTGACCTTCCACTTCGACTGACAGAGCCGCGCTTCCTGACCCGAAGCTCTTAGGACGTCCAATGGGTCGACCCGTGCTTCTCCTTTTCTTTTTAAAGCCGTGTACTCTCCCCGCCAGCGCCTCCTCTTCTGTGTCCTCATCTTCCTCGGCATTGTCAAGGCCAGAGTCCACGCTTCTGTTGCTCCCTTTGCCCTGAGCATCCCCAGCGTCACTCACCCTTTCCTTTGCCTTTTCTTTTGTCTGCTCGGATCCGGAGCTCGACGTGTGGTACCGCTGGATGTGACTCTTCAAGCTCACGTTGTGGTTGAAGCATTTATCGCAGTGCTGACACTTGTAAGGCCTCTNAGAGGAGCTCCGTCGCCGCAGGCTCCAGTCCGGCCCGAGTCCGGCCGCCAGAGGCGCTCCGTCGTCTCCGTGCTCCAGTCCGGCCGCCAGAGGGGCTCCGTCGCCGGCCCCAGTCCGGCCCCCGGAGGGCCTCCGTCGCCAGCTCCATTCCGGCCGCATGAGGGGCTCCGTCGCCGTCTCCCAGAGGGGCTCCGCCGTCACCGTGCTCTAGTCCGGCCCCCAGAGGGGCTCCGTCGCTGGCTCGCTGCAGTCCGGCCCCCAGGGGGGCTCCGTCGCCGTAGGTGAAATCAATCTTATAATTCTGATTTATTTCAGATTTTTAGTTCGGTGTGGTCAAATTTTAAACCTGTCGAGGCAGGCTTACATTCTCAGTTTGTTATAAGGATGATTTCAGTTTGGTCTAGACCAAATCAAAATTTTAATTCTGCATGGGCAGATTTAAAATGTACCAAGGCAGGACTACAATGTCATTATGATATTAGAAGGATTTTGATTTGGTTGAGGCAAAATCAAAATTTTAGTTCTGTCTGGGCAGATTTCAAATCTGCCTGGAGTTTAATTTGGACTGTATATATATAGATATATTGTGCTATATGATGTATCTTATAAACTGCAGCCTTTGAGATTTTCCAATTGCATATCTTCAAATTTAACTTGTTTAACAGCGCTAATATTAATCCAGAAACATAATGTATAATAGTTGTTGTTTTTTTTGTTTTTTTTTAACTCAGCAGCCATTTTTCTGCAGAATGTGTCCTACTTTCAATGCATTAGGTGCACTTTGCTTCATTACATTTTTAACTCTTACAGAAACATGATAAATGACAAACCTCACATTGGATGCAGGTCGAATAGACCTGTTGAGCCTGTATGTGGCAGTGTGTGGACTCTCACTGTATGGTGTGTTTACTTACTGATCAGACAGTCTGAGCTTATGGAGCTACTGAGGCAGCAGCAGCAGCAGCAGCACATTACGCACCTGCTGTCAGTACCAGCATCATCTGAGGCACCATGGAGGACACAACACGTGGATTAGTCGGGCTGCTCATTCACTTACACTGAACTTGATCTTTCTGAGTGTTACTGTTCATCTTATTTTATATTTGCACGTGTGTGAACTTGTGCTGCTGCTGTGTCTGATGTAAAGTGAGGATGTTCAGCTGGATGTATGGATGAAAACAAACCCCCAGCAGTCCTGACAGCCAGGACGCAGCTGTGGATGGAGGAGGTCGGAGGTCAACGCTCACCTCACACTGGTCTGGTTCTGGCTCCTCCGTCTGCGGACACACCGTCGGGACAGAACCGGGCTTCAGTTGAACCGTGCCGGTCAGATCCACAAAGCAGTCATCTTTGAAGTGTTCCCGACAGATCGTGATGTCGGTCCACGACGACTCCTTGAATCGCTGCTTGTTGACCGTGGCCAGGAACTGGACCCACTCCAGCCTCCTCTCCGGGTCCTCCGGTAACTTGAACCGCTGCGCACTGCGACGGAGCGAATCGCATCCGACCACGGAGCACATCCCGGGTCTGAGTCGTGTCCCTCTGGCTCTGACGCTGCTCGGGATCCTGTATGGATGTGAGCAGAGTCCGGGACCCCGACTCGGTTAGCTGTCAAACAGCGCGAAGCTAAATTAGCCAGCTGCTGTTGCTACGGTAGCGGCGGAGGCTGGATGGGCGGGGCTTAAGGAGAGGGTTCGATGGGTTTGTTGTCAGGCGTACACCGGTCAGCTGGTACAGATGAGTGGTGCAGTACAAAGATCAGACTGTAAATTAACAATATTGACGGACGGGTTTTATATAATTTAAATAAAAAAAATATCTTTTTTATTATTATTTTGTAAAGAATACCCTTTGAATACTCTTTATTTACAAACTGCCATCATTTTTTTGCGTGTGTGTGTGTTTTTGNTCTTCCAGGTGAAGCGTGCGCTCCTTGTTGGAGGCGAAGGTCTCTGAGCAGTCTGGACATTTATAGGGCTTCCCTTCAGTGAGGTGGGTCTGCTCATGAGTCATCTTGTCCACCTTGGTTTTGAACGTGACGTGACAGTATTTGCACCGATGCTCGTAGCTTTCATTGTGGATTCTGCCGTGAGAGTTTAAAGCAATCTCGCTGACGCACCTCTTGCCGCAGATATTGCAGGAATAAGGCTTTACTTTGTGCTCGCAGGTGTGAGACTTTCGTTTATTGAAAAACTTCCCACAGTCCGTGCACAGCTCGCTGTTTGGGGGGAGGATGGACGTGTAATCATCCGCCTCTTCTGCCCCTTCCTCTTTGGGTTTCTCATCAGGTTGCCCCTGAAGGACTTTAAGTGGGAACAGATCCTTTACTGGCTTCCAGTCCTCGTCTGAATCCACGTCACCGGGACCGCTCGATTCCTCCGTTTCATTCATGGGATCGCTCTCCTCATCGATAACTGCAACGATCTCAGGGACGCCTGTGATGCTGCTGTGGGTGTCGTCTGTCGGTGCTGCCTGTGATGGAAGAACAGGTCTGGGTAAATGTTTAACTCTCATTTAACCCTCTCAACCATCAACCACAAGCAGTCTGAGTGAGTGTGTGTGTGTGTGTGTGTGTGTGTGTGTGTGTGTGTGTGTTTTTAACTCCTGAAACATCTACACACACGGTCACATCTATGGAAAAAGCACAATCATGGCCACAAGCAGAGAGAACTCAGAAATGTCTTCTGTGCAGATAACAGTTATAATCCCACAAATTACATAAACAGCTAAAGTTGAACTTCTTTGATTACAAAAACTGACAAAACCTGGAATTAACTTGTACAATAAATTTCCAACTACGCACAAGAACACTGCAACCCCCACCCCCCAAAAAACAAACAGTGAATCTACTGTTATAATTAAGTATGATTCAAGCTATTATGTGTTTTGAGTCTGTATTTTTCCATGATTCCTATGGTTCTTATAATCAATTAAGATTCAAGTTATTATGTATTCTGAGTTTGTATTTTGTGCTGAGCTTATGTCCTTGAAGATAATGTGTCC
>NW_007578146.1:195555-197325 GCF_000690725.1 Stegastes partitus | reverse complement strand
CAAGAAGATATCTGTAACCTGGAACCGAAAAATCTCAGTTCAGCTGGACATGAGAGCACTCTCTGTCCCTCTGAATCCAGCGCTGTAAAACTTTACCTGTGACCTGAATAAACTGTTTAACCTGAGACCTGAACTTCTCTCCGACTATTCCTTGGAGCTGTTTCAACAAAAGAACTGGGTCTAACACTACATACTACAGATATTTGACTACTTTCTTATTTAATTTAGTTTCTATTCATGTTTCATATCTGCTTTCTTTGAGGACAGCTTACAGTTCAGCCCAGTTTGCCAGAAAACTCTCATTATTATTTTATCTAGTGACTGTTGGTCACAACACTCAAACTTTTTGCTCTTTTTACAGAATCTAATTAATGAAAACACTTCCTTTTTTCTTTTTTAAAAAAAAAATGAGACACGTAGAATAACGTGATGTGGATGAAATATCACAATTTTAAGCTTAAATTTGGTTTTCAGAAAATTCAAAATAGATTATTTATATTTTTTCTCTTATTTCAATTAATTAATTAATTAGTTATCATTATTTTTTTGATAGGAAATTTTTTTTTTGACAAAAGACCAATGATAATATTGGCAACATGTTTGCACGTGAGTTGTACCCGTCACTGAAAACTGTTAAAACTGATAAATAAAGATTTTTATTTTATTTTTTATTTTTTTTTAAAAAGGAAAATTCAAAATCCAAAGCTTCTTTTTTTGTTTCTGGCTCTGATAAATTGTGTAATTTTGGCAGTTTTCTTAAAGGATAATATGCATTTCAAACCTGCTGGCAGGTTTTGGGGGTTCAGAGGGTTAAGGCTGCACAGAGCACGTCTGCAGGTAAAAACAAAAAAAAAAACCAAGGAGGTCGTAGAAAAGAATCCATTCTGATTTTTGATTTCAACTAATTTTACAAATGCTCCAAAATCAAACCGTGTGAGAGCAGCATTAAAGGCAAAGCTTGACTACAAACGACCTCTCAGAGCTCCATATGAAACACTGCAGTGTGCGTTGTTCTCTTTTGGTCATTTTTCTCCAAAAAACATGCGCTTCCTGTGTGTGGACGTACAGCAGCATGTCTGACTGCTGATGTCTTACCTCTGGCGGGCGTTTCTGTTCAGCTGCTGGGACGCCACCAGCGACCTGACTCCTCCACTGGTACGTGTAGTCGCACCAAAGGCACTGCTGGGTGAGGATGACGAGGAGGCCGTGGGTGGCCTTGTCCATCTGAAGCCCACATCCACATGACGGACATTTAGAACTGAACAACTGAAGAAGGCGCTTTTCGTTCACAACAAACTTCCCTTCCTTCTTCAGAAGTGCAGCTCTAAAAACAATCAATCAAAGGGAGACGTTAAAACACTCATCTCCTGTAAGAAGTGGTCAAACTAAAATGTTTAAGGGAGTGAACTTACTTTTCCCTGATCAAATCAGTGTTCACATTCTTGCGTTGCATCTGATCACATGTAGATGTAAATGCATCTGAGGCATCAGCTGGACATGAGACGTCTCTGGGGGCTTCTTTGAAGACTGTAATTTAAATCATAGTTGAGCACACACAGGAAAATGCAGCAATATATTACACAGAGTTACTGTTACCCATTGAAGACGGTCTTGATTCTTCAGAGCGGGCGGCTGGGCCATCACATGTGTTGAGTTGATTGTGCTCATGAACACCTTCAGTGTTCTCCACAGACTCCTACACACAGCAACAAAAGGAAAAGCTTAAAAAAGCATCTGAGCACAACATGCTAACAGCTGAGTGTGGCTGAT